>NW_007087033.1:372354-377314 GCF_000164805.1 Carlito syrichta
GGGCCGGGGGTGGGGGTGGGGCCCGAAGAGGACCCTGGCGCGGGCCGGGTCGGCTGGAATTGCAGAGCGCGAGAAAAGCGGGGGATTAGCTCTGGGGCTGGGTGGGGGCGACAGCGTGCACCTGCGAGGCTGCAGGCGCCGCGGACGAGGGAAGGGAGGTGAGAGGTGGTGGCAGGCTGGGCGGGCGCCCCGGGAAAGGAGGGCAGGGCCTGGGCTGCTGAGAGCGCGCGATGAGTTCAGTGAAGCCCCACCTCCACTCGCCGGTCCGGCCCGGTCCTGCGGCGTGGGGCTGGCTCTCCAGAGCGCTCGGAGCGTGCACCAGGCCCTGTGCCAAGCTCTTCGCCCACGGTGTCTTATGGCTTCTCCCAGTGGTCCTAAGAAGAAGGTATCCTGACCTTCCAGGTGATCCTAAGAAGGAGGTACCCTGACATTCAGGTGAAGGAGCCGAACACAGAGAGGGTAGGTAACCCACCCAAGGTTGTACAGTCGGTCGCTGGAAGTCCGAAGGTTCGACTCCTAGCCCATGCTCTGCATTTTCCAAAACCGAAACAAAGCAAAGCATCGGCGAGGGAGAGTTTGTCCCCAGCTGCCAGTGGAAGGTCGGCAGAGGGGAGAGGCAGGCTGGAACTTAATGGATGGACATCAACAGGCCCAGGCTCAAGCTGGGTGGTCTTTACAGCTTCAGCCAACCACTGTCAGCCTCCGAGGCTGTGGCCTCTGACCCCAGCCTGACTCCCCCATTCCCCTTAATTTGTTCACCCCCAGGTATTCATAGGGTGCCAACTACCTGCAGGCTCTTGGTGGGGCTGGGGTAGGGGTGGGGCAGGAAGTGTTATGTGGGCTGCCCGTGTCCTTTGAGTTTGAAAGTCAGTTGGTGAGGCAGGCTTATAGTTCTCATGTTTCTTTAGTTTACAAAAACAAACAAAAACAAAAACTTCTGTTTAGAACCCTCTGAAATGATTTTGTGACCTACTAAGACAAGCTGAGAGCTGGCCCGTATGGTGTCCTGAGAAGTGCAGGGTTTCACCTATTAGGGAACTACAGGGTGATGGGAACATGAGTAAGCTAGTGATTACCCTGGGAAGTGGGGACAGTGCGTGGGCATGGACCACTCAGATTCGGCTGGGGTAGCAGGCTGTGTTTTCTCAAAATGGCCACAGCAGTATGTCAGTTTCCATGTGCCTTCCAGAACCTTCCACTGGCATCAAAACACTCCCTATCTATGCTGCGTGTACTTGAATGTTTTTGGGGCTTGTGACTGCTCTAGCCAATAGATTGTGGCAGAAGTGTTGTCATGTGCCTTCCAAGTCTGGGTCATAAGAAGGACTGAGGTCTCTGGAAAGATCCCTGCTGGAACTAGGCCACCATGTTGTTAGGAAGTTCAGGACACACGAGAGGCAACCTGTGTGTTAAAAGGTCTCAGCCAACAGCTGGGCCTCAACTGCCAGGCGTGAGTGAGGCCTCAAATGGTTCCAGACCCTGCCTTTGAGCAGTCCTGGAAGGGGGCGATGAGAGGGGCTAATGTGAGTCGTCCTCACTGTGTCATGGCCAAGATGCAGATTCATGAGCAAAACAAATGTCACTGTATTAAGCACTGTGTTTTAGGGTAACTTGTTATGCAGCCATAGTAACTGTAACTGTAATTACTGAATAATAATAATTCCCATTTGAAATGAGTAAATGATACAGAGGGGTCTTGTCCAAGATTGCTCTTCTGACTGTCTAGCTCTAGAGAGCAGTGCTTATTTATCTCACTTTTCATTAGGAACATTGTCAAACCCACAAAAGTAGAGAGAATGGCACAGTTAACCCACGTGTACCTACCACGTGATTCCACAGTTACTAACTCGTGGCGGATCTCGTTTCTTCTCTACCCGCAGTCACCTCCCTCTGCTGCTAGGTTGTTCTGAAGCAGATCATTATAATGTTGCATTTGTAAATACTTCAATGTCTATGTCTAAAAGAAAGTCCTGGCTTTTTTTTTTTTTTTTACTTTGTTATAAAGGCGTGGGGCACGAGTCAGCATTAGGTACTTAAGTAGTGTTTATGCAGGTAAAGTTTGGGCCTCCAGCTGGTCCTTGCTTCCCCTGGTTTAGGATTAGGTAGCCTTTGTGTTGTTAGGTGCCCTCCCTCCCTGGCAGTGTCCCGCGACTGACGATGCCTCCCTTGTGTTATTGTGGTTAGTGTTCAGGTCCCACTTATGAGTGAGAACATGTGGTAGTCAATTCTTTGTTTCTGTGATAGGTTGCTAAGAATGATTGTCTCCAAGTGTTCAGTATTTTTTTTTCAAGCAAAGTTTATTTAGAAAATAAATGAGAGAGAGAGAGAGAGAAATTCACCTCCTCGAGTTAGGGGAGGGGCCAAAGCTAAGAAAACATGGTGGCCATAGCTCAAAGAGCCATGTGGAGACACCATAGTTTATTCTTAAGCACTCTTGTTACCCTATCACCCAGGCCTTCAGTGAGTGGATGCAGTGACAATTTACATGGAGGACCAAGTGGGCAGCAGGAAGAGTCAGACTTTAGACTGAAGGGGCAGTTGCTCTGCATGTATTAACATTTGTTCTGGGATTTTGCAGGAAACTCAGATACCATTTATCTGGGTTTCTGAGCTGCACAGCTTGATACGGAATGAAAGTATATTAAGCCACACATGTGAAGAAAAGGCTCTTTTTAAAAAATCTGAAAAGAACGGGTTGCTGTGGGCCTTGTGGGAGCCCAGGAAGTCAGCAGCCAGGGCTCCCTAAACTATTCATCTCCACGATCCACACTGACAACCAAGCTGTGTTGTTGATTTGTGACAAATGAATACCCTCTCGAGGCTATCCTGTGCTCATCCTCCTATTCTTGTCCTTTTAGCTGAAAGGAATTATTGTTAATATGTTCATTTAATTCAAGACTCCCAGCCAGATTCTAAAGCGAAACGCCAATCAGCTTGAAGCACCTACCCTACTGGGTCTGTGGAGTAAGAGTTAAATAATATTACCCAGCTGCACTGTCTGGCCTGCTAAGCCACCCCTGGGAGGCCCCTCCACCCCAGCCCTGGAAGAGGGGGCCCCTGTCAGGCCAAGGGAGTCTGGCACAGTAGTGCAGGCTCCTGGTTGCCCAGGCGCAGTGACCAGCCAGTCTTCACAAAGGCCTCGGGGCTTACTATAAATAAATCATGGCTGCGTGCAGGCTGAGCTGGTGCAATGCTTCTAACTGGCCACTCCTCTCAAGAACTACCAGAGCTTGGTTGGGCAAATAGGAAGCTCCTCAGGGGCTCATTGTGTGACTCTCAGATTCTTTCCACTGTTTGAGTGCCTGAAGCCTAGGGAAGTCCAGCTCTTGTGGTAACTTTCTCTCAGGCTGGGAGGAAGATCGGAGTCCCCCTGAGCCTTCCTTCATTACACTCTGGTCCCCACACAACTCTTGAAGGAGATTAGATTCCAGAACCTTCATCTCCAAACAGATGGGAGAATAAGATCTGTGGCAAGACGACTGTTTTTTAAAAGACTACTTTTTTTTTTTTTGAGTTGGAGTCTCACTCTGTTGCCCAGACTGGAGTGCAGTGGCCGCTCCCGGCCACCGCAGCCTCGACCTGCTGGGCTCTGGCGATCCTTCCACCTCAGCCTTCCGAGTAGCTGGAATTACAGGCACACGCTACCACGCCCGGCTGATTTTTTGATTTATTGTAGAGATGAGGTCTTGCTGCCCAGGCGGGTCTCGAACCCGCAGGCTCAGACAATCCACTCACCTCAGCCTCCCAAAGGCGCGGGATTACAGGCTGAGCCACCGAGCCCGGCTAAAAAACTACTTTTTAAGATGCTGAAGTTGAGAGTGTAGGACTGGGTGCGCGGTAGATCATGCCTGTGATCCCATGACTTTGGGAGGCCGAGGTGGGAGGATCGCCTGAGGCCAGGAGTTTGAGGCTGCAATGAGCTGTGATCATGCCACTACACTCCATCCTGAGTAACAAAGTGAGACCCTGTCTCTTGAAAAAAAAAAAAAAAAGGTTGATAGCTTAGGAAAAAGGACAACAAATGGTGTATAAAGATGGACATGTGACAAACTCTCAGTCTTCTGGGTGACATGGGTCATTGTAGGTAAAAGGGTGATGCAGGGATTGCATATTGCCTTAGAAACTATAAAGTGGTTAGCAGTTTTCAAAACAAGAGGCTAGTTAGAAAAGGAGAATGACGACTGTGTTGTGCGCCTGTATGGAGGCCTCCAGCAAGGTCTCTGGTTTTCCTCACCCAGGAGGACGCGGCCACAGAGGAGGCTAGTCAGGAAGAGCAGTTTACTCTTGCGAAAAGGATATTTCCTGATTTTAAAACTTTAGAGGGAATCTGGAAGATATTTTTCTTTTCTGTTTCTGTGTTTTGAGGGTGTTATACACCTGTATTCCGTCCTCAGCAGCAGGTGGGAGGAGTCTTCAGAGGTGGGCGGGGTGGGGTGAATCCCAGGAGTCAAGTCTCAGCCCAAATTTGAATCTAATTTGGATAATGTCTCAGAACCTTGGGTGGCAGATTGATCGTTCATTCATTTGCTCACTCATTAATTCAACCCTTCAACGCATCTTTCCGAGCCCTGCCGTGCCTGCTGTGGATGCTGTACAGAAGCGAACAAAGCGGTCTCCCCCCGTGGAGCGGAGCTCCCTGCAGGAGCCAGAACACGCCTTGCAGCGACAGGCTTCGGGGCGTGGGGACATGAGTGCCCCGGCAGCGCCGGCTGCCGCCAAGGTCTCCCCACCTTAGCAGGCTCGGGTACCTTCTGGAGGTGCGTTGCTAAGGACGCGCTACCGCCGTTGCCAGGGCCTGTGGCTGGGGGTGGAGTGTCGCGAGAATCTCCGAGGTTTCCCGCGGGAGCGCCCAGTGGTTGCCGGGAAACGGCGCAGCCTCCGCAGGGCGGGCGCGCTTGTCTGTGGGTCTTGGCGGGGCGGGTCCGCAGGAGCCATGGTGAGGAGGGGCGGGGGCCGGGGG
>NW_007087033.1:377537-397690 GCF_000164805.1 Carlito syrichta
CGGGGAGGCCGGGGACGCTGGGACCCCAGGATGGGGAGGCCTGAGCTCCGGGTCCCAGATCCCTGTGCTCACACGGTTGGTCGCAACCCCCGAGGCCAGGGCTGCAGAAGAGGGAAGTCGGGTCGAGGAGGTTTGGGCCGTGCAGTGGAAGCCTCGGCCTCTCGGGTGCTTGAGGCCTAGGGTTTCACCTCCCGGGCTTCGTGGCACACGGATCCCTGGGGGAGCGTCGGGTGCAGGGGGTACCCTCAGGACCACCTATCTCTGTGATGGAGAACCCGGAATACCAGGTCACCAAGCAGGTCCGCCGCCCGTGGAGCGCTCAGGGCACAGCCTCGGGACACAGGCGCCACTGAGAAGGGGGAGCTCAGTGCACCATCCCTGTCTTTCTCTTTATGACACAGGAATTCCCAGTCCCTCTGTTTCTGGGCATGTGGGCAGCGTGGGTGGTGGGGAGGATGACTCACTGGAAAGGGCCGCAACTGGGCCCACCACGCCCCTACCGCTTGCTGTCCCAAATGCTAAGGGTGCTGAACCTTCCTCCAAGGCCTCTAGGCCTTCTTGGAGCAGAGGGATTAGAAGAGGGCTAGACGTTAGAGTTGAGATTTCAGTGGATGGGTCTTTTAAAATGGGTTTTTTAAAAACCAACCGGGGTTGGGCACGGTGGCTCAAGCCTGTAATCCCAGCACTTTGGGAGGTGGAGGCGAGAGGATTGTCTGAGCCCAGGGATTCGAGACCAACCTGGGCAACTTGGTGAGACCTCGTCTCTGCAACAAATCACAAAAATTAGCTGGGCGTGGTGGCATGCGTCTGTAGTTCCAGCTACTTGGAAGGCCGAGACGAACGGATTGCATGAGCCCAGCAGGTCGAGGCTGTGGTGGCTGTGAGTGTGCCTCTGCACTCCAGCCTGGGAGACAGAGTGAGACTCCAACTCAAAACAAAAAACAAAAACAACCAACTGGGAAAAAATCACCAAAATACTTCTGTGGGACTATGGGTGATTCTTCTTTTTTCTTCTTAGTGTTCTCTAAAACTTCCACACGAAATTAGTGACCAAAAAAATGTTATCAAGACATGTAGATATACACAGACACATGGACTGGAGACAGTTGGGAGTTTCTAAGTCAGAAGGCTAGGATTTGGAAAGCTGGCCAGGGCGCTTCAGGGGGTGAAGGCGCCGGATGCACCATGGGCTGGGAAGCTAAGCAGGGTCGCTCCTGGATTTGGAAAGCTGGTATCTGCTTGAGAGGCCTGAGGGAAGTGAGTAGGGGCAGAAAGTTCTCTCAGCCTTGTCAAAGTTGCTAAACCCAAGCATGACACCATGAGCAGTTCTGTCTGGTAACCATCACAGGGTACTCACGGTGGGAGCTGTCTGCCCCAGCTTTCTTGGCCAGATTTCTCTGAAAGTGTTTTCTATTTGGAAGAAAGGAGGCCCCCAGTGGTCACAACGGATCATTTTTATAGAGGCATTTCTCCCGGCCCTTATGGATTTCTTGTAGGTCTTTTCAGGTGACTCCCAAGCATTGTAGCCAGCATGGTCACATTTGGCAGTGTGGTGTTGGGGTTCTCCCATTTTGATCCCAAGTAAATTTTGCATCTGCACCAGAGAGATCTTTGCCATATTCCAGAGGGTGAGTGGAGTGGAATGGTTCCCCCTCCCTTCTTGTTAGATGGAGAAGATATTCTGTTCTGGAAAGGAAGAGATCTCCTTTGTGCTTCCACACATGTACCAATGGGATGTGTGTGTGTGTGTGTGTGTGTGTGTGTGTGTGTGTGTGTGTGTGTGTGTGTCTAAGGGCTGTGATGTGCTTCAGGTGAGCAGGAGGGAGAGCGATTCCAGAACAAGTACTGGAGCATATCAGAGCCAGCCAAGAAGGGGGAGCCGTTAGAATCTCTCCTACTCACCCAATTATCTCTTTCATCAAAGGCCCCCAAAAAGAAAGGGAAGAAAGGCAAGGCCAAAGGCACCCCAATTGTCGATGGGCTCGCTCCAGAGGACATGAGCAAGGAGCAGGTGAGTAGGGCAGGCTGCCTAGTCCCCGGGCATCTGCATGAACCTCCCACCATGGCACTGTCTGTCTCTCCCTTCGGTGTAGGCCCACATGTCAGTTCTGTCCAAGCCAGAATTGGCTCCCACTCCATGGTCCATCAATCCTGTCAGCTACAAAGCTTTCAAAAGCATTATGTGTTCTTAAGAAGACAATACAGCCACATTAAAGCACTTTTTAATAGGTTGGTAGGAATTTGGAAGGAAATGTTTTTCTGATATAAAGCTATTTTTACCATTTTCTGTATTCCTTTTCAATCCTGTCCTTTTATGTACCTAACGTGTACAGAGCTGTTATCACAGAACATCCATATGTAGCATTCTGCTTTATTGTATTTATCATTACACATATCAGAAAGGAAGATTTTTTTTAACATTTTTTTTTTTTTTCCATCAGATTCTAACTCTCTCACCCAGGCTGGAGTGTGGTGGCATGCTCATGGCCACTGCAGACTCCATCTGCTGGGCTCAGGTGATCCTTCCGCCTCAATCTTCCAAGTAGCTGGGACAACAGGCACGTGCCACCTTGCCTGGCTAATTTTTGATTTATTGTAGAGATGAGGTCTCGCCAAGTTGCCCAGGCTGGTCTTGAACCCCTGGGCTCAGGCAGTCCTCTCACCTGGCCCTCCCAAAATGCTGGGATTACAGGTGTGAGCCACCATGCCCGGCAGAAAGGAAGTTTTTAAAAAGAAGATGATTTACTTAAAATCATATATCTATGTGATTAGTCATTCATTGTTTTTGATAAAAGTTCCAACAAGGAGTAACATCATCAGGGGTGCCTTGTCCTTGTTGCCTGTGCTTGTTTTAGGGAGGAACTGATTTTTTATAGTTTATTTGTAAGAATTTTTAAAAACTACTTGTTAAGGGATAGAGAATATAATTATATAATTAATATTTTACTTGGGCTGGGCTTGGTGGCTCAACCTGTAATTCTAGCACTTTGGGAGGCTAAGGTGAATGGATTGCCTGAGCCCGTGGTTTGAGACCAGCCCGGGCAACTTGGTGAGGCCTCATCTTTACAACAAAAAAATAAAAAATTAGCCGAGCGTGGTAGCATGTGCCTGTAGTTCTGGCTACTTGGAAGGCTGAGGCAGAAGGATCGCCAGAGCCCAGCGGGTCAATGCTGAGGTGGCCATGAGCATGCCACTGCACTCCAGCTTGGGTGACGGAGTGAGACTCCTACTCTAAATAAATAAGTAAAAGTAAAATTTTACTTAAAAAGCTCCTTAGGAGTCATCTGTGGTAGCTCACACCTGTAATCCCAGCACTTTGGGAGACTGAGGTGAGAGGATTGCCTGAGCCCATGGGTTCCAGACCAGCCTGGGCAACTTGGCGAGACCTCGTTTCTACAATAAACAAATTAAAAAAAATAGCTGGATATGGTGGTGCACACCTGTAGTTATAGCTACTTGGAAGGCTGAAGCAGGAGGATCACTTAAGCCAATCAGGTCAAGGCTGCAGTGGCCATGAGTATGTCACTCACTCCAGTGTGGGTGGCAGAGTGAGATTCTTGACTCCAAAAAAAAAAAAGACTCCTAGATACAGCACCTCCTGGCAAGCATAGTGGATCTCTGTCCTCCACACTGACGGCAACTGCTCCAGGAGCATCTAACACAGGACCTGAGGGTGCTGTGTCAACTTGAGTGTTGTTAACAAATCTTACTTTCTTTTGGTAGTTTTAAGATAAAAAATACATATGAAGGAGACTAAAAAGAGTCAGTCATATGAGCTGAAGTTGGAGGTGGATGGAAACCCTTGAACAATGGTTTAAAAAAAGACTTTATTTTACATGCAGGAAAACCGCTGACATTTTCAGCCAGTGGTTAAACAGAGGGGTGGTGGGATCTGGTTTGTGTGTTGGAAAGATCACTGGGTAGATAATGGATTGAATATCGTATTGTCCCAACATTTGAGCTGTTTCTGGGTTCCCCGTTACCTTCCCATTGCTGTGGAGACAGATGTTGGCATGCTGTGGTCATAATTCATGTACAGTCGGCAAAGCAAAGCCTCACCAGGGCACATGGCCCACTCAGGCACAGTCTTGGAAGCTTTCAGAGTGCAGGCGGGAGGGTAAGGCGGGGTGACTTGGACACTTGTGCTCTACTGTGGAAAATGATTAGTTGGTTCACTGGTAGCTGCCTGTTGAGCAGTATACTCCAGTGCTGTTTGTTTTCTGATTTTTCAAAAGAAGCTAGACATGTAGGGATTTATAAGAAATCTAAGCCGGGCTCGGTGGCTCAGCCTGTAATCCCGCACCTTTGGGAGGCTGAGGTGAGTGGACTGCCTGAGCCTGAGGGTTCGAGACCCGCCTGGGCAACTTGGTGAGACCTCATCTCTACAATAAATCAAAAAATTAGCTGGGCGTAGTAGCGAGCGCCTGTAGTTCCAGCTGCTTGGAAGGCTGAGGTGGAAGGATCACCGGACCCCCTTGCAGCCCCTCTTAGGTTGTTGTCTTGCCTCTCTTGAAGTGAGAAATTGGTTTCCCTTTGGGAAATGGGGAACTTTACAGTAAGTGGCCTGGGGCTATGCCCAGAAGATAACTGATTCTTAAGGGAAATGAGATTCCAGGAGCCCTGGCAGCCTGTGCTTCTTTTTTAAACCTATTTGCAGATTTGTGATTCAACCCTCTTAAGTGTTAGAAAATATACTGGTTTTGTATATTTTTTGCTTAACATTGTATCTTTATTTTTTTATTTTAATTTTTTATTTTTTTGAGTTGGAGTCTCACTCTGTTGCCCAGACTGGAGTGTGCAGTGGCCGCTCCCGGCCACCGCAGCCTTGACCTGCTGGGCTCTGGTGATCCTTCTGCCTCAGCCTTCCGAGTAGCCGGAATTACAGGCATGCGCTACCACGCCCGGCTGATTTTTTTTTTTAATTTATTTTAGAGATGAGGTCTCGCTGCCCAGGCGGGTCTCGAACCCGCAGGCTCAGGCAATCCACTCACCTCAGCCTCCCAAAGGCGCGGGATTACAGGCTGAGCCACCGAGCCCAGCTCTTATGTTTCTTTTGAGAAATTTCTTTAGTATAAATTCCCAGGAATGGATGAAATGACATATATCATATGTTAATTTTATACTTTTAGCTCTTCTTCATTTTTAGGTGAGAGTGGGCCCTCCCTCTTTCTTCCTTACCTTTTTCTGTCCACACACCCCTTGCTGTGGTGGGCCCTCCACTCAAGGCCTCACTTGACCTACTGCGCCTGGCCAGGTGGAGGAGCATGTCGGCCGTATCCGGGAGGAGCTGGACCGTGAGCGGGAGGAGCGCAACTACTTCCAGCTGGAGCGGGACAAGATCCACACCTTCTGGGAGATCACACGGAGACAGCTGGAGGAGAAGAAGGCTGAGCTGCGGAACAAAGACCGGGAGATGGAGGAGGCCGAGGAGAGGCACCAGGTGGAGATCAAGGTGAGTGGGCTGGCCCACCTATACCCAACGGATCACCACACAGCTCAGAGCTGGACCATACATGGGGTAAGGATGGCCCATTTTCTCCTTGTATCCTTATGTTGGAATAGGAAACTGTTTTTTGTTTTTGAGTTGGGGTCTCACTAAGTTGCCCAGGCTGCAGTGCAGTGGCACATTCACAGCCACTACAGCCTCGACCTGCTGGGCTCAGGTAACCCTTCCGCCTCAGCCTTCCCAGTAGCTGGAACTACAGGCATGTGCTACCACGCCTGGCTAATTTTTTGATTTATTGTAGAGACGAGGTCTCACCAAGTTGCCCAGGCTGGTCTCGAACCCGTGGGCTCAGGCAGTCCTCTCACCTCGGCCTTCCAAAGTGCTGGGATTATTGGTGTGAGCCACTGTGCCTGGCCAGGAAGGTGTTTTTAATAAAAGAGGCTGAGGGAGAGACATTTCATCCCTCCAGTGGCAGAAGAGAGACTCTGCAGGTCCTGAGAGTTTGAAATGCAGCACAGGCTCTGGGGGCAGGCTGGTCTCTTTGCCACCCAGCCCTGCTACTTAATACCATGTGAGCTGGGGATGTGCCTCCCAGCTTGGTGTCCTGCTCTGTGCCTTGGGTGTACAGGCATGTACAGGTATGTGCATGCAGGTGAGCAGGTGGTGCTCCCCCTGCCCTGCAGGTGTACAAGCAGAAGGTGAAGCACCTGCTGTATGAGCACCAGAATAACCTGACGGAAATGAAGGCTGAGGGCACCGTGGCCATGAAGCTGGTGCAGAAGGAGCACTGTACACAGGAGAGCATGCTACGCCAGGACATGCGGGCACTGAAAGTGGAGCTCAAGGAGCAGGAACTGGCCAGTGAGGTGGTGGTGAAGAACCTTCGGCTGGTAGGTATGAGGGCAGGCACCTGGGGGTTGGTGGACTGCTAGGGACAGCGAGCCAAATGTGCCTGAACTCCCGAATATTCAACAGCAATTGGGAATTCATATTTTTGTGTAAAACCTCCTACATTTTTGCAATTAATTGATATGTTACAAGGAAAAAAGCATACATCTAAACAAACCTGATTTTGGGGCCAAGTGCAGAATTCAGATCTGAGCAACAAATTGACTTCCCCAAAGTACAGTCCAGCTCAGGATCATCTCCATGTTCTGCCAACACCTGACACTCACATAGTATTCCTGGGAAATGGCAGTAGATGCATTTAGAAAGAATGCAAACCAACCATGGAAATGTCCAGCGTGCCAGCTCCTGGGTAGTCATGGCAGTTTGTCACACAATCTGGGCTCATTTTTACTTTTGAGGCTGGGATTGAGCCTTTCAGAGGGAGGCTGGGGCTCTGGGGGTGACTGAAGTTCATTTGCTGAGTGCCCATTAGGTGCCAGATCCTGATCTGTCCTCTGACAAAACCCCTGCCTGGAAGGGGTTGAAAGAAGAGACCACAGGTGAGATAGAAGACAGATGTGTCAGATACACACGTGTATCAGGTGGGGATGAGTGCTATAGAAAGAGCCAAGTGGGAAAGGTAGGAGATGCTTTTCTATAAGAGTTTTGGCAGGAGGAAGTGACCAGGCTGGGGGAAGGGATGGGCAAGTGGGAAGGTCCAGAAAAGCACAGAGTAATGACACCAGGAGCTAGGTGCTCCAGAAGTCATGGTGAAGATGGGACTTTGACCCTGGGTGAGTCAGGGTGCCCTCTGAGAATCTAGACAGTGGAGGGATGTGTCTGACTTGAGTTCAAAGGTCTTTCCTGGCTACTGGGTTGAGGAGACTCAACACATTTACCTCATGCCTGGAAGCAGCCCAGCCGTAACTGAATCTGGAAGAACCTCAGTGACATTGCAGACTTGGTGGCAAAGCATGAGGGTACTGAAGTCTTGAGCCCTCCTAAATTGTTTGGTCTTTTCTGGGAACCACAGATGGCTGATTTCAGATGAATTCAGTGATGTGAGATCTGCTTATCCAGAGGCCTGGATATGGTCTTGTGATGTGATCAGAGTTCTCCATTGGGTAAAAATACTGCTGTAAAGCTAATTTACATTTTTTAACTCACAATTTTAACTATAATGACTTTTTTATTAAAATAATTTTAAAATGCTGCTTTAAGCAACAGTGAAGCAGGTTAGGAGCTGTATTTGGTGTCTGGGAAGAGCCCACAGTTATGTGTAGATATGGCTGTGCACTCTAGTCTATGGGAGGGTTGCTTGCTCCTCTGAGTCTTCCCACTGGTCCATCCCTTCCCCCAGCCTGGTTACCTCCTCCTCCCAGGACCCTTGTAGAAAAGAGTCCTCGACTTTTCCCACTTTGCTCTTTCTATGGCACTCATTGCCACCCGATATGCCATGTTCAGTGCTCACAATATCTGTGGCTGTTCTGTCAAGCTCTGAGTTGACTTTAGTGGATGAAAGCGAGTTAGGAAATGTGGAGGTTACCAAAACTATGTTATTCTGGGCTTATTCCATAAATTTGGAGGTGAGGGGAACCCAGCAGCTATCAGCAGCAACACACGGTCTACTGAGCTGCATTTTTCACAGGGGTGAAGAGCAGGGTCAACCTTTTGTGTCTGGCTATGTGGTAACAGCCTCCTTCCACCTTTGCAGAAACACACCGAGGAGATCACCAAGATGCGGAATGACTTCGAGAGGCAAGTTCGAGGTCAGCTTCCCACATGCTTATTGTGTAGGATAGCCCCAGAGACCCCTCCTATCAGAGGAGGATTTACCTCCAGAGTTTATTAACTCAGGGCACATGAACAAGATTAAACAGGCCAAGCATGCAGAGAACATGGATGTTTCCACAGCCAGTGGACCCACTCAGAATCCCAGAACAACTTGTTTCCATGTGAGTTTGGGAGGCTGTGATTACCACACACTTTCCCACTCCTGGCTAAAATCAGTAGTTAACAGCAGGTGGTAGTTATTCAGTGTTGTGGGCAGCATTCTTAGAATAGTCTTCTCCATGGCTCCTGGCCTGAGAAGCCTTCAGTTTCAGAAGTCTGTCTGGTTTACTAATAAAGTCCTGTAGTCTGTGGCTGGATGACCACACAGACCAAAGTTAGTGCCCACTGGAATTAGCTGACATTCAGCTTTTGGGAGCCCCAGTGCAGGAATTGATTAGCAATGCCTGTCACTGGCAAAGGCAGGTCAACAGTGGCATGATGAATATGCATTTGGGAGCATCAGCAGAAAACACTCCTCCTAATCCACCCTGTTCTCTGGCAGAGCTTGTTTGCACAGCCTTTGTTCTGACCATGATTGGTATTCTTGGGCCCTGTTTACGGGTTCCATCTATTCTTTTTTTTTGAATCAGAATCTCACTATGTCACCTAGACTGGAGTGTAGTGGTTCACTCAGGCCATCCCAGCGTTGACCTGCTGGGCTCAGGTGATCCTTCTGGAACTATAAGCATGTGCTACCATGCCTGACTAATTTTTTGATATTGTAGAGATGAGGTCTCACCAAGTTGTTCAGGTTGGTCTTGATGAACCCCTGGGCTCAGGCATTCTTCTCGCCTTGGCTTCCCAAAGTGCTGGGATTACAGGCTTAAGCCACCGCTCCAACTATTCTTGTAGCCAAAAGTGCCTCTTCTTCCTCTGCTAAACTGCTGTGTTTGTTGCTGCCTTTCAGAAATTGAGGCCAAGTATGATAAGAAGATGAAGATGCTGAGGGACGAGCTCGACCTGCAGAGAAAGACTGAGCTCCATGAAGTAGAAGAGAGAAAGAACGGCCAGATCAACACGCTGATGCAGCGTCATGAGGAGGCCTTCACCGACATCAAGAACTACTACAATGATATCACCCTCAACAACCTGGCCCTCATCAACTCCCTCAAGGTGCTGCATGTGGGCCGAGCTGGGGAAACACCCTTTCCTGTCCTAGAATGTGGGGGCATAGAGCCCAGGGGATCCAGACCCCAGCTCTCAACCCTATCAGACCCAGCACCCCTTTTGTAAGAACATGTGACAGTGCCCTTTGCTGTCCTTTATTGAAATTCATCAACAATTTAACCTATCTACCCCTTTATTGAAAACAATCAGCCGGGAGTGGTGGCTCACACCTATAATCCCAGCACTTTGGGAGACTGAGGCTAAAGGATGGCCTGAGCCCACGGGTTCAAGACTAGTCTGGGCAACTTGGTGAGGCCTTGTCTCTACAATAAAAATAAAAAAATTAGCCAGGCATGGTGGTGCATGCCTGTGGTTCTGGCTACTTGGAAGGCTGAGGCAGAAGGATCACCTGAGCTCAACAGGTCAAGGCTGTGGTAGCCATGAGCATGCATTGCACTCCAGCCTGGGCAACAGAATGAGACTCTGACTCAAAAAAAAAAAAAAAGAAAAGAAAAGAAAAAACAATCAGGATATTTCCATAACTGTTGCAGAGGAGTAAGTAATAATATACAATGTATTCTGATCTGTTTTGAAAGCTCAGTTAGAACTTCAGTAGGTGCCATAATGTGGCTGCCGTGGGGCTGGAGTAGACAGCTGTCATCATCCCCCACAGGCTGGCTGTGATAGGAGTTTCACAGTGAACACACAGAACAGGCCTGGGCCCCAGCATGCATCTGGCCAGTAGGACCTGTCTGCAGGTGGGAGAGCACCCAGCCGCTGCCCTGGAGGCCACGACCCCCTTGGTTCTGTCTGCCAAGCCCCTCCGCACCTGTACTTGTGCCTATAGGAGCAGATGGAGGACATGCGGAAGAAGGAAGATCACCTGGAGAAGGAGATGGCAGAAGTGTCCATGCAGAACAAGCGCCTGGCAGAACCTCTCCAGAAGGCTCGGGACCAGATGAATGAGATGCAGAGGCAACTCGGGAACTATGAACGAGACAAGCACATCCTAGTTGTGAGTTTCCTGCTGGATTCATCTGCCTCCTTGGCACACGTGGGCCTGAGCTCAGGAGGGGAGGAGCACTGGGAGATGCCCGAGGCCCCAGTGGAGTCAGTCCACTCTAGAGATGAAGCCCTGATCTCTCACCATCTCCTGTTTGCCTGCCCTGGTAGGGCTCGGCTGCTTGCTCTTCAAGCCAGATCTTCCTGGCCATTATTTTGGGCCTTGCCGGCTCCCAGGAGCCTATGTTACATGAATGCCTATGAATCCTGAATACTTTCTATCCTCACTCCCTGTTTTCTCTCCAGTGCACAAAAGCACGTTTGAAAGTCTCTGAGAAAGAGCTCAGAGACCTGCGGTGGGAGCATGAAGTGCTGGAGCAGCAGTTCATCAAGGTGAGTGAGCACCACGCTGGCCTTGCAGCCAGAGATGGGCTCTCCTTGTGGCCTCGGCCTGTGAACAGCTTCAGGAGGTGTTGAGACCCAGCTAGGTTTTTAGGTTCAGAAGCTGGAGGTCCTGTTCCCCACTTCTCATTCCACATAGCTTTTATGAGGCAAAACCATTGACATGTTTTGTTGAAGGCCTGAGGTCTTGTGGATAGTGGACCACACATACTTCTGTCTCCTCAGGAACTCATTTCTCAAAACATGTGGAGGTGGCCTGGCCCCTTGCAGTAGCTACCTTTTCATCTATATGTGTATGTTTCTATGTACTAACCTATTACATATTCATTGTAAAGAGGTCATTGAGCTGGGTGCAGTGGTTTGCACTTGTAATCCCAGCACTTTGGGAGGCTGAGGTGAGAGGATTGCCTGAGCCCAGGGATTCGAGATCGGCTTGGGCAACTTGGCAAGACCTCGTCTCTACAATAAATTAAAATATTAGCCAGGAGTGGTAGCACACACCTGTGGTTGAGGCGGAAGAATCGCCTGAGTCCAGGAGGTAGATGCTGCGGTGGCCGTGAGTGTGCCACTGCACTCCAGCCTGGGTGATAGAATGACTCCGACTCAAAAAAAACAAAAGGCCATGAGGTCCTCAGGTGTATAAGTAAAGGTGAGTCTCCCTGCTGCTCAGTGCTGGTCCTCACACGAGGTGGATTTCCTTCCATACTTCCTCCTGCATGGTCTGCTGTGGATATGACTTCGTGCTCACAAAAATGGGATCACACTATAAGTGCAACTTATCTTTTAATTTCAGTGTATTTGGTCACACATATAAAGCGGCCTCTTCCCTTCAATAGCCACGTGGTACTCCATCACGTGAATGTTCCATCATTTATTTAGCTGGCTCCTTTCTCTTTCCAGCCCTTTGCTATTATAAGCATTGCTGCCCCAATCCTTTTAAGTTCATCTTTGTGCAACTGTGTGAAATGCTTTTTAGGAAAGCCAATTCTAACAGTTGAATTACTGGGTCTGAGGGGTCTGTGTTCAGTTCTGAGAGCGTCTTTCCCGAGAGCTGTTCTGATTGCACCCCTGTTTGGGAGCCTATGGGTCATATACACTTCTTCCTGGCCTGCATCAGACCTTCCAAATTAAATCTTTGCTGATGTGATGCTCATAGGTTTAGTCAGTGTGGACAACACACAGACCCCACGTGCTCACAGGTGCAGGCAGCATGGATGACACACAGGCCCCACATGCTCATGGGTGCAGGCAGCATGGATGACACACAGGCCCCATGTGCTGATAGGTGTAGGCAGTATGGACGACAGATCCCATGTGCTCTCAGGCACAGGCAGTATGGATGGCACACAGACTGCACGTGCTCACAGGTACAGGCAGCGTGGACAACACGCAGACTCCATGTCCTCATGGGTGTAAGCAGCATGGATGACAGACCCCATCCATGCTCACGGGTGCAGACAGCGTGGATGACACACAGGCCCCATGTGATCATGTGTGCAGGCAGTGTGGACAACACGCCCCACGTGATCATGGGCTCAGGCAATGTGGATGACATACAGGCCCCATGTGTTCATGGGTGCGGGCAGTGTGGATGACAGGTCCTACATGCTCATGGGTGCAGACAGCATGGATGATACACAGACCCCCCATGCTCATGGGCGCAGGCAGTGTGGACAACATATAGGCCCCACATGCTTGTGGGTGCAGGCAACGTGGATGACACACAGGCCTCATGTGCTCATGGGCGTGAGCAATGTAGACAACACACAGACCCTATATGCTCATGAGTGTGGGTAGTGTGGACAACACACATAGTCTGTGTGCTCATGGGTACAGGCAGTGTGAACAACATATAGCCCCACATGCCTGTTGAGTGTGGGCATTAGTGGAACGTCACCCTTATATAGAAGCAGCATGTTCCAGGCAGGGGCCCAGATGGGAGGCTCCTTCTCTGCTGTGAGATGTCCCCAGTTAAGGGCCTCATTGCTTACCCAGAGTCATCCCTGCAGGTGCAGCAGGAGCGGGATGAGCTCTACCAGAAGTTCACTGCGGCCATCCAAGAGGTGCAGCAGAAGACGGGCTTCAAGAACCTGGTGCTGGAGCGCAAGCTACAGGCACTGAGCAACGCCGTGGAGAAGAAGGAAGTGCAGTTCAACGAGGTGCTGGCAGCCTCAAACCTGGACCCCGCAGCCCTGACACTGGTGTCCCGCAAGCTCGAGGTAGGCCCTGGACAGGCTCCTGCCCTCAGTGGGCATCCTCGTTCCTGTGGTGGAACCCTTTGGCTCTGCACTATGCTCCCTTGATTAAGCATGGGAGGGGGGCAGTCATGGTTCCCCATAGCCTGAGAGCAGAGCTGGGGGAAAGTGTTGCAGGCAGGCATACCTCTTGGTCTTCTGCACCAGTAGTTTCCTCTCATCAGTTTTGCACAAATCTCTCTTGGGTCTTGCCCAGTCCCTCCGTAACCTCATGGCTCCTACTAACCTCTGAGCCTCTACCCATTTCAGACCTGATTCATTGAGCACATCAGGCTCCAGTAGTGTCATCTCAGCATGAGAATAGACTTGGGAGTAGACTGTGTTGGGCCTGAGCTCCTCAAAGTTGGGATGACAGACCCGACACAAGCTTGGGGACGGTTACATTTTCTGGGCTTTCAGCCTCGTGTAACACTGCTGTGCTGGGACAGAGACAGCACTTGAAGACCTCCAGATGTGCTGGTTTAGGACATGGACAGTTGCGATGGGGAGAGTGTAGAGTTGTGTGAGTCTGGGTCCCTTACCAGCCTTTGTGGGTGTGAGGGGGTGTGAGGTCTGAGCAGAGTCCAGACCATTGTCCACAGTTACTTAAGGTGCTGCTCTGCTAGGACTGTCTGTGTGGGCGGAACAGCAGTAAATAAAGCAGACGAGGTCTCAGCCCCACAGCCCACTGGGAGACAGAAGATGCAGGATCAGCGGAAGTATCAGGATACTGACGCCTCTGACAGAACCTCATAGGTGGTCTCTTACCTGTGTCCAGCTTCTGTGCTCCCTGCACCTGGCTGGGGGAGTCACAGGACAAAGAGGACACAGCACAAAGAGGTCTTTGGCTGGCACAGTAATCCCAGCCAGCTGGGATAACCAGTAGCTGCCAGGCCTGTGGCTCCCTGGAGATAAACGCTGCTGCCCCTGAACTCAAAACAGCTGGTTGCGAAGCCCCTACCAACAGGCGAAGGGAGGCTGGCTTGTCCTAGCAATAGAGTCCTGCAGGGCCATGGAGCACCTGTCTGTCTCTGCTATTTGTGCTGGACTGTCCTTCAGCAAAACAGATGTCTGGGCCCCAGACTTGAGGCTTCCTCGCTGTCTATGGAAGTGTTTTGTATCCTGAGAAGTATCACAAACAGCATTTTTTTGGGGGGGGGGTTGGGGTCTCACTCTGTTATGCAGACTGAAATGCAGTGGTATGCTCATGGCTCACAGCAGCCTCTTCCTCCTGGGCTCAAGTGATCTGCCTCAGTGTCCCAAGTAGCTGGGATTACAGGCACATGTCACCATGTCTGGCTAATTGTTTTTATTTTTTGTAGATACAAGGTCTCACTATGTTGCCTAGGCCTTAAACTCCTGGGCTCAAGCAATCCTCCTGCCTCCGCCTTCCAAAGCCTTATAGGCATGAGCTACTGGGCCTGGCCACAAGCAGCATTTTTTAAGGTTCAGTTGAACACAAATGCTTCTGCTCACCACTGACTCCAGGCCAAGGATTCACTTTGTTCAAAATGCCTCATCTCTGTTTGAAACACTCCACCCTGGCTTGTTCCTCTGCCCGTTCACCCACCCTTGTCCGCCTGTCCTCCAGCCAAGTCCTGCAGCACTGGACATAGTGAGCCCCTCGCTGCCCTGTCCTGGGGGCACCCAGGTGTTGGGAGATGCAGGGCTGAGGCTGAGGGATGATTTTGAAAGACCTATCAGCCATGCTTATGAGTTTAGGGTTAGCTGGGAACCATGGACAGTTCTAGGCAGGAAGAACTGGACCAGAGAGAGCCCACTTTGCTGTAGATGGGGAACACAGGGCTGGAGGGGACAGACAGGGGCTAGTGTAGGACGGAGAGGAGCAGAGGGTTTGAGAACCGTCAGGAGGCCGAGTTGACAAGACTTATCGCTGATTGAGGAAAGGGCTGGGAAGGGCTGAGGTGAAGGTGTGCCTTTGGTTCTCTGGCTGAGGAGACTAGATGTTTGCCCCTGGGAGCCCTCATGGGGAGCAGTGAGTTCTGGCCCAGTGGGTGGCGGTACCTTTGGAGCCTCTGGCACACTGGATAGGCTGGCTCTGAGGTGGTGGTACCACATGGGTGGGGCTTGTCTGGGCCAGTGGCACGGTGGCCCTGGGATTGGAGGCTCATCTTTGTTCATCCCGGGGCTCCTGTCCCCAGGGCTGGGCTGGTCCTCCTGAGCACAGACAGGTGAGGAAGGGAGGTCTGCTGTTGGAAGGTGAAGGGAGCTGGCTCAGAGCTGGACCAGGCCCTTGGCTGCCACGTGACTGTGGTGAGGTGATAAAAAGCAGTCCTAGCCCATGAAGTTCACTGTAGCAGCGCCCACATGCTGGGGGCAGATGGCACTAAATGTGGGTCAGCCCCTGCCCTTCTGTGTTGTTGTCATCCTGACTTAGGGGAGAGGAACCTTCCAGGGAAGTGAGGGAAGGCTCTGCAGGGGCGCTCTTCACAAACTGGGCAGGTGAGGGCTTGGACCACGATCAGTGGGCAGCAGGGGGCTCTGGTGCCAGGCCGGGGCCAGTAATGCTCCTCAGGTGGGAGGCCCAGCAGCCTGGCTGTGTAGGGAGACCCATGCCCATGACATCTGGGTGGGGCCAACACTGGTGAAGTTTTAAGTTACACAGATTTTTTTCCCCCCACTAAAAAAGTGGAATGGACCAGGCGCGGTGGCTCAAACCCATAATCCCAGCACTTTGGGAGGCCAAGGCAAGAGGATTGCCTGCGCTCAGAGGTTTGAGACCAGCCTGGGCAATTTGGTAAGACCTCATCTCTACAATAAGCGAATAAATAAATAAGCCAGGCATGGTAGGGCGTGCCTGTATTTTGGCTACTTGGAAGGTTGAGGCGGAAGGATCGCCTGAGCCCAGCAGGTTGAAGCTGTGGTGGCTGTGAGCATGCCACTGCACTCCAGCCTGGGTGACAGAGTGAGACTCTTACTCCAAAAAAAAAAAAAGTGGGATAATCCATTCACATGGTTTGAAAAACTTAGATAATATATGAATGGTGTTTAGTGACCAGTCTCCGTGGTGCGATGTGTGTGTTACCCACCCCTCCAGTCTTGTCGTCTTTTCCTGTGGGTCGAGAGTGTTTCTTTAATGAAGTACAGGTACAAGGGTGGCTCTTGCTTCTCCCTTTCTTTTGCTATTTTCTCTCGACCTTTAGAGACCTTTTCCTGTAGACACACCTGTGTGGATATGCACCTTGATCAAATGAGGCTGTCATTCTTTGGACTTCTGAGGACCCTTCTGGAGCCCCCAGACCACCACCCCTGTCTGCCTCAGACAAAAGACGGGTCTCAAACTAACACTTGCCTCTCTCTCCTCAGGATGTCCTGGAATCAAAGAACAATACCATTAAGGACCTGCAGTATGAGCTGGCCCGGGTCTGCAAGGTAGGATGTGCCCCAAGCCCCTCCCTCAGCCACCCCTCAGCGCCTGGTCTCAGAGGACACCATCTATTCCCACTTTATACCTTGTCTGGCAAGGCAGGCATCGCTCCCCATGTGAGAGTACAGGCACAGCTGAGGGTACATGGGCTTGCCATGTGGTCTGGGGCACAACTGTTGCTCAGGTCATGTCTCTCCTGAGATGGGTAGGGGGTGTCCCTGAAGATGCAGAGTTTTCAGGGAGTCAGAGGGTGCTGTGCCCACCAGGGCAGAGAATAGATGCCATTTAACAAGGGCAGGGAGGGTGTGAAGAACCTGAATGAGAAACATCTGGCCAGGAGCCAGAGCCCACTCAGACCACGTTCTGCTCTGCATCCCTAGCCTCTGTCTCAGTCTCCCCATGGGAAGTAGGAATAATAATGGCATCTCCCCATTATGGGTGTCCAGAGCTAAGGTGCTTGGTGCTGGGTCTACCACAGTAAACAACTGATAGACATTGGCTTTATCCTTTCACACTATGGTGTCCACCCTGCCTGCACTGTCTGCCCCTCCATGGAGCTGAACTTAGCCCTGGGTTGGCCTGAGTGTGTCAGCCACATGGCCAGGCCCGGGTGGACCCTTTCTCTTCCCCTGATGCTGCTCCATCCCCACAGGCCCACAACGACCTGCTGCGCACGTATGAGGCAAAGCTGCTGGCCTTCGGGATCCCTCTGGACAATGTGGGCTTCAAGCCCCTGGAGACCGCTGTGATTGGGCAGATACTGGGCCAGGGCCCCGCAGGACTCGTGGGCACCCCAACATAGCCACCCTGCTGTGGGCCATGGGCCACACCAGCCTGGGACCACTCACTGGATGACACCCCCTTTCACACACAGCAAGTTCTTTTTTTTATGTTTTATCATCAACAAATGAAGGCTTTCCCCCATGTCCTTGCTATCTCTTGCCTGGCTCCGGAGAACCACCTGCAGGGCCTTCACTGCAATGTCCCCATCTGTGACCTTCCCTGGGTGCATATCCAGCCTGTGCCTTCACCTGCTCCCCCCAAGTCCTGCCTCCCACTATGGGACAGCACCTTCCCTGAGGGCCGCTCGCTGCCCTGGGGCCGGGGCATGCCAGTGGTGCTCTGCCTGCCTCTCACTCTCTTCCCAGTGAATGGAGTGGCTTTGATGGTGCTGGCACTGACTTTATTGAAACCTGAGTCACAGCTGCCCACTGGGAAACTCCAGGAAGGCCAGAACCTCCCCAGGAAGTGGGTGCCCCACAATGAGCAGGAAGTCCCGCTGTTGTTCCCCAACAGAGGGTAAGTTCAGCCAGAGGGAGGGAAGGGGCAGATGGGCCCTCACCAGACTCGGCTCTAGCTCCCTCGGTAGGTGGTGTAGGACCAGGGACTCAGCAGCAAGGGCACATGGAACTTCTGGGTCTCATTTGTGATGGTGAAAACAACCTGAGAGGTACAGAGAAGGCACGGGAAAGAGTGAAGGACCCATGGCACTTGAGCAGCCTGGCCCCAATGCTCCTGGGAGAATTCAGCAGCCCTCTCCCAGGAAACCAGGGAGGCGCGGAAACCAGGGAGCTGGAAACCAGGGAGGCGCGGAAGTACCCCCAGGGTGGAGGACTGGAACCCTCCTCATCTGGGCCTTCCAGCACACCCACAGCCCAAGTGTGGTCAGGTGCTGTGCTGTGATGGTAGGCCTGGTGAGCAGGGTCAGTAAGGTTCAGCTCAGCGAGCTGGAGTCTGAGCTTAAATGAAAACCTATCTACAAAGGGTGGTGAGTCACCCTCAGCCAGCCTTCCCACAAAACCTGACTCGGGCAGTCAGAGATGGCATCAAGCCTAACGCCTGCAAATCTTTCTTCTGGGAGCTCAAAGCAGGTGAGCTCACCTACCTGCCACCACCCTGGAGGAGGTGGGTGGGGCAGGACTAGGCTGCCCACTGCCCAGATGAGTCCTGGGCCTCCACCCCTCCAGCCCCACGGTAGCCCTTACCTCCACATATGGGTAGAAGCTTTCCTGCCCTCTCTTCCTCCAGTAGCCTTCAGTGTCGAAGGAGAGCTTATAGGTGCCTGCCTTCATCTGACCTGGTGCCAGGAGCCCGGGGCAGCGGCCGTCTGGGTCTGTGTAGCTGGGAAAAAGACAGGGCTGCAGATATGGGGATGAGTCCCCCCCCCCCGTGGTCTCTGGGGTCTGCACTCTTGGTGGGCCTCACATAAACCCGCACAATCTGATAGAATTGGATGAGTAGACACACAGTGTGGCAGTTTTTAGGGCCCGCAGTTCTGGAGCAGCTCAGGGACATAATACAGAGAAGCAGAAGGGGAAGCATCTCCCAGCGTCTTCCCTATGAGCAGTAGCCACTTTATATTTGATGTACACTTTTTCAATTTTTCTATGCATAAGTATACTTACAAACTTAAAAAAAAATGCTCAAATGAATTATACTATTTGTACTGTTTTATAACTTGTGTTTTTCACTTAATGTATTATGTATGTGGTTTTTGGGGTCAGTAACTGTACCAAGCCCTCACAAATGTGGTGGCCTGTTTCCAACTGCACAGAGCATCCATGCTGAGTGAACTGAGCCCTTGTGGGGTTCTGAAGGCTGTGGCTTTGCTCACAGTCACCTCCAGAAAAGCTTCGAATTCTTCTGCTTTTAAGGTGCATGTTTCTACTGTGATTAGAAAGAGCAGAGTGTGCGTGAGGTGCTGGGGAAGGGTCTATATGACCCTTCACAGGACACCTGGTCCACACAGCACTATCCTGACTGCTCAGGTCAGACCTTGCCTCCTTGAGCCACAGCTTTCCTGAAGGGCTGATTAAAGAGGGAGCTGTACCCTCCGACCCTGACCCTTTGGGGCCCAGCACCTCCCACCCCAGCTGAAAGGAAGGAGATCACTCTATAGGGTGCCTGCTGCCTTCAAGATGGAAGGTACAGGAACATACATGCTCACCCACTGGCCACAATACCTTGGTGGGTGACATTCTCCCCTGGAAGTGGCCCCTCCAGCAAAGCCTATGTCTGGGGCAGTGGGCTAGGCCCACGTTAAGTGCCTGAGAGGTCTTGGTTGGAATCCTGGCACTTGCTGCCTCAGTCTTCCCATCTGTAAAAGGGGTCATTCCTGTGCCCATGTGCTGTCTGCCATGTTAATCGTGGTGACCGTGAGGTCGCTTGCATTCCACCTGCAGAATTCCATTTGCCTTACCTAACCCAGCCCTTCTGGGCATGGCCTCAAGGAGAGGCAGAAGCCCACTCCCACCTCAAGCAGGCTCACAGGGGTGTGAGGCTGGAGGAAGTGACAGCATCTCATGCTGTCACAGGACTGCATACACCTGAAGAAACAGCCACTCTTGTCATCCCTCAGGAAACAGAGGCTCAGTCAGTTGTGGGTGGGGACAGATGTGGAGCTGAAGGGACGGTTGGCAGCAGTCAGCCCTGCCCTTCAGCCTCAGTGCCTCCCTCCTTGGTTGTCTGGGATCTGTCTGGGGCAGGACTCAGGAAGGGCCTTGGGTGGGCACAGGTGCTCTGGATTTCTGGAGCCCCACCCTGCCCCAGGGCCTCTCTCCTACCTCGTTTTTAGCTCAGTCCACTGCTGGCCATGGTCCTCAAACCAGTACAAATGGAGGCAGAGGCCCTGGGCTGGGAGCCCCGAGGCGGTGTCCAGCACGTGTGTCGTCAGCGGGCTGTTGGTCGGCTCCATGCCACTGCCCTGGGCCACGAGAAAGGGGCAAGAGTGAGTTTCTGGGGCTTGTGCCCACTTGGCCCCAGCCCTGAGTCCACATTAGCGGTGGCAAGAGTAAACAGCCCTGGGACCGAGTCCTTTTATCTCCCGACTGCCCAGGGACAGGCTGGTGCAACG
>NW_007087033.1:399043-417923 GCF_000164805.1 Carlito syrichta
TAGCCGAGGCCGGTGGGCTCCGTGACGGCAGTGACGTTATGCCGCATTGCGGAGGCCTCGCCTTGCAGGTCTGTGATCTCGTAAATGAAGTCAAGGGGGCATTCTAGATTTCAGATCCGGAAAACCACACCCCGATGCTGGGTGACTGCCTACCCCGCTGTGGGACCGGGAACGTCTTTCCTCCTGTCAGGTTGCCTTTTCTAGTTCTTCGGCCGTGGCTGTGGGCGACTTGCAGGTGAAGCATCGGGCCGGCCCTCTCGGCGAAGGCTGGGGGTGTGCTGGTTACAGCCACTCGGGAGCGGGGAAACACGGATCGAAGCTCCAAACGCACTCGTCGCTGGACGTGGCTCCTGCCTGTAGGAGAGGCTCGCACCTGCCGTGGCAAACGCCCGTGGGCGCCGGAGACGGGAGACGGCCCGACCGGCTCCACTGGGGATGGATGGAATAAGTGAGCTCTGCAGTCCATTAAGAGAAACAGGCCCGTTCCTGCAGAAGAGCGTCTTCTGAAACAGCAGCGAGCAACAAGGCACAGAGCGTGCAAAAGGCGGGACGCTGGTGGAATCGGATGTCGCCTTCCACTGAATTACCGAAATTAGCTCAATCTTCACAACCACCCCATGATGTATTATTATTCCCGCATTACAAAGGAGGAGACCGAGGCACAGAGAGGCCACGTATTGGAATATTTTGTAGTAGAATATACAACATACTCGGTGACCGCCCCTCGGGGTAAGCAGTTGTGCGTGGAGGATACTTACTCTCCCTCTTTGGAATTCTAACATGGGCTTGAGTCACTTTTTCAAAACTCTCAAATGTTATAACTAAACTGACAAAGCAATCAACTCTTCTTGGGGGGTGGGCTTTAACTCCTGCCCTCTGTGGAAACCTGACACTCTCTGCGTGGAAGGAGGACCTGGTGGCTTGGGATGGGAGTGTGGGTCGTCAAGGGGTTGCCATAATTCCTCCAGGGGCCCTTCCAGGGCTGCTGCCCCCTCTTGCACCTAGACCGAGAGGTACTGCGGTGTCCCCTTTGCCAGGGGACTGAGACCCTCAGCCATGCCTGGTCTCCTGGCACCAGGGTTATTGCTGGGGCATTGTGTGCTCTGGAAACTCCCCTGATAAGAAGAGGACTGGGCCCCACACCTCGGGGATCTTATGGTACCTTCAGGCAAATCTGAAAAAGGTGCTTCATCTCTTAGACACGTATCTACCAGAAAATCGTCCTAATAAATATCCAACTAACTGATCTCTGGATTCCAACAGAGTCATAATAAAATACGAAGACATTTCAAAATTACAAAGATGTCTGCCATGTGAGGTCTGAGATATCTAGTTGTGGCACGTTGTGCAGTGCACAACCTGAGCAGCTATACACAGCACTTGCGATTTCCTGTGACAAGAGGGAGTCCTAGACTGAACACCCACTGGACAGTCACCTCTGCAGTCCAGGAGGCCCCTGGAAGACCAAGGGGTTTGGTGAAAGATCCTGGTGACCCATACTTACAGCTGGAGGTTCTGATCCCCGGTAGATAGAAAGGCACTTTGCGTGTGCATGTGTGAGAGAGAATGTTAGGAGAAGGGCCCAGTGACTGTGGCTGGAGGTCACTGTAGGGAGAAACCAAGCAGAGATGGGCCTCTACTCCTGTGACCTGCATGCTACATTTCCACCAGTTCCACCAGGGCTCCAACTTGACCCCTGTTTCCCGGGGTCAGCCATGCCCCTAGGCCATTCCCATGATCCTCTCTGTTTGACTCCAGAAGACTTCACTTGATAACACCACAAATCCTCTCAGAGGAACACCACACATTTGTTCCTCTCCAACCTAACTCAAAACACACCTCCTCCATGGAGCCCTCCCTGAATTACTCCCTGAGCCTCAAGCCTGTGACCTCCCTTGCCTCTGAAGAGGCAGTTTGCCAGGTGCGGGGCTGAGTGGTGTGAATGGAGCAAATGCTGCAGTTGTGAGAGTTTGTGTAGGTGAGTGTGGGAGCCACAAGTGTGGATGAGCATGGGGAGGGGTGTGTGGGTGTGCGAGCATGCATGAGTATTAGTCTGTGGGGTGTGTGCATATGTGACTGAGGGTGTTTGTGTGAGAGTATGTGGGGGGTGTGGAGGTGAGTGTGTGAGGGTGCGTAGTTGAGCAATTGAGTCTGTGGGGTTTGTGTGTGTGTTAGTGTGAGGAACCCCAGCATATACGTGGGAGTAAGTGTGACCATGTGAGAGCGATTTGCTTGGGTGTGGATAAGTGTGTGAATGAGTGAGGGTGTTTGAGTGTCAGTGCACGTGGGAGGCATGTGAACCTGTATCTGAGTGTGAATGTGAGGTGTGTGTGTGCAGGTGTGAATGCCAGTGTGTGCGTGGCATATGAAAGTGAGTGTGAGAGGGTGTGTGGTGAGGATGTGTGAGGGTGTATAAATGTGTGTGAAGGTGTGCGAGGGTGTATGAGTATGTGAGGGAGTACCTTACTGTGTGAGGATGTGGGGATGTGTGAGTATATGTGAGGTGCGAGGGTATGAGTGTGTGTGCAAGGGTGTGTGAGAGGGTGTATGTGAGAGTGCATGAGGTTGTATGTATATGTAAAGGTGTATTGTGAGAGGGTGTATGTGTTGAGGATGTGTGTTTGTGGGTGTATGTACGCATAGAGTGTGTGTATGAGGGTGCATGTATGTGTGAGGGTGTGTGTGACTGTATGGAGGTGTGTGTGTAAGGGTGTATTGTGTGTGAGGGTGTATGTGTGCATGGGTGTGTGTGGGAAATATGTGAGTGGGTGTATGTGTGTGTGTGAGGGTGTATGTGTGTGAGGGTGCGTATGTGCGATTGTATGTGTGTAAGAGTGTATGTGTGTGAGGTGTGTGAGTGTATGACTGTGTGTGGGGGAGTGTATGTGTGTGAAGGTGTGTGTGAGTGAGGGTGTATGTGTGTATGAGGATGTGTGTGTATGAGGATGTGTGTGTATGAAGGTGTGAGTGTGTGTGCGTGAGGGTGTGTAATGGTGTATGAGTGTGTGTATGTGTGAATGGTGTATGTGTGAGTGTGTATGTGTGTGATGGTGTATGTATGTGTGAGGGTGTATGTGCATGAGGTGTGTGTGTGAGGTGTATGTGTGCATGTCTGTGTGCATGAAGGTTTGTGTGTGTGTATGTGAATGGGTGTATGTGTGTATGAGGGTGTGTGTGTGTGTGTGAGGGTGTATGTATGTGTGAGGATGTGTGTGCATGAGAGTGTATGTGTATGTGGGTGTATGTGTGCGTGTGGGTATGTGAATGGATGTGTGTGTGTTGGAGTGTGTGTGTGCGAGGGTGTGTGTGTGAGGGTGTATACATGTGTGAGGGAGTGTGCATGAGGAGGTGTGTGTGTATTGTGGGTGTATGCATGCGTGTGTGTATGTGCATGAGGGTGTATGTGTGCATATGTGCATATGTGAAGGGGTGTGTATGTGTGAGTGTGCACATGTGTGCACACCCTTTGTCCTCTGATGTCTCTGGGCCCATGACCACTCTCCTGCAGCGCAGATGGGGTTCTGTCCTAGGCTATCACTCAAAGAAGGTGGAAGTGGAGCCAAGCGGCCAGGCTGGATCCCCCTGAACATTCAGCCTGGGAGCTGGTCATTCTGGGCTCAAAAACCCACTCGCCACTGGTTGCCTGTAGGCAATTGCCAAGTCTCCCAGGCCGAGGTTCTTGTGCATAAAATGGGCAAGATGACACAGTCCCAGTTTTGGTGGAGTCATTGAGGTGATTCATGTGCGGCTCAGCCATGACATCTGGGACACGCTCTGTTCAGTGAGGATGACATGAACATCCCAGTCCTGCTGCCATCTACAGCTATGAACTCGGGCGTGAGCGGTGTTCTTCATGCCTCTGTCGTCCCTGTGCAGACTGGTTCACGTGATGATGACGGTGTTTCTGGATTGATGTCAGCCACTTGGTTAGGTCTTGCTGTTGTGGAACCTGACAGGCACCACCAGTCTCACAGCACAGCCAGAGCATGGGGCTGTCCCAACAGCTTCAGGGCGTGATGAACAACTGAGTGCTGATGAGCTTAAGTATTTTCCTCACACCTTCCTCTGGCCAGTGCTTCAGGGGCCTCTGGCACCAGCATTCTGGTTTGGTGTGTGCGAGAAACCTAGTACAATTACAGCAAACCATTTATCCCCTAGTGCGCAAGTCCCTCCCCCGTTTCCTCATTGGCTTAGTACTATGGAGTTACAATCTTCCCAAATGTTGCTTAAGTTTCATTTTTCTCTTATTAGGGGGTTGAATTGAATAAGGTGGCATATCCTTTCTCCATTGGTGGGTTTGTGGGACTTTGGTCAGAACCTGACTGGTTCCTTGGCCCCTCTGGCTGATGATTCTGGTGGGCTTTCTTGGTGGGAGCTGTCAGGGGAGGAGGAGTTCATGTTACTCAACTCACCCTCGTCCTTCCTTCTGGGCTTTCTTAGGTTTCTGTTTCCCCAGAGTGGTGCATCATCCCCTCCATCCTGTTTGTTCAGGGACTTTCAGGGAACATGTACTTCTTGTAGTTGTCCTACCTGTAAGCCTGCTATGCAAGCTCTGAAAATGAACCATTGAAATGCTTATCTCACATGTGGACACGGCTCACACATGGTATGCAGCCCACCAGCCCCTGCTAGACAACCCAGGGCAGCAGGCCAAGTCACACCTCGAGTCCCGCATGATTCCCTGTGACTAGAAGCTATCTGGGTCCTTGGCTGTGTAGGATGTAGTCTCCTGGTCACACCAACATCCTTGGGCATTTCCACCATTCTTCACCAGAGACACAGAGATGGTGGCCTCATCATGTCTGTCTTGTCCACAGTCGCAGAGCCCCACCGAGGGCACGGTGTTCACCACCATCACATGAAGTGTGTGCTGCTGTGGGGTCCCAAGACACAAGTCCTGAAGAGCAACAGAGAGTGGCCAGGAAACAGGAAACAGTCCTTTCCTTCCTGCGCAAGCTGAGGAGAGCTTAGGCCTGGCTGTGGCCCCAGTCCTTGCTGCATCCTTCCCTTAGGACAGGTAGAGCTCACCTTCTACAACTCACCTGCTCTTCTTACCACATGCCCTAGACAACTCCCATGGCCCCTGCTTTGATCCTAGACCAACTAGCTCACAGTGCAGGAGTGACGCTATCTGACTTTGTGTGAAGGTCATCAAAGCTGAGGTGCCCCACCCTGCCCTGAAACCTGAGCTATTGTATGTGAAGTCAGAGTGTCCTAAGGTCACCACTGTGGCACCAAAGTACAATCTGGCCCGCCCCCTCCAACCATCCCAGCCTGGCCTCAGTCTGGCACAACTACAGGCAAAGTATGGACCAGATTCATCCTGCTGAGTTCCTGACCCGCAAGGTAATAAATGATTCTGTTGTTCTGAGCCACTGAGTGGAGACGAACATGGAGGCGTGCACTGCCTTCTCCCTCCCTCAGCTAGGACAAACAGCACTCAACGATGTCATCCCACCTCGTCCTAGCCACTGCCATCAGCCCGTGAGGCCCGTGCACTGGGCTCCCCTCCTCCTCAGAGTTCTCCCCCAACTTGGCTGTTTTCAAAAGGCCCCCATCGGTTTCAGTCTGGTTGCTAGAACCAAGTGTCTGAAAATTTTTGTCTGTTTGCTCCACTGAGAGAACCCTAAATGGCTTGTACCCCTGGTGCTGGTGACCCAGAGACAGCGGTCAGCTAGTGAAGCCATGGTTTGTTGTATGGACAAAGGCAGAATGAGGACAGAAAAGAAGGGAGGAAGAAGGAAGAAAGCCTTGGCAGTCGTTACTGTCAAGTGGGGAGTAGAAAGAGAACGTCTGTCCCGTCAGAATGTTCTTTTCCTGTGAAACACCCTGTCATTTCCAGTTTCACTTTATTTTCAGCCTCAGAGAATTGAGGCCTCTGCATCCATGCCCACGATGTCAGATCTGAAGCTGTGGGGTTACCAGACATGTTGGGGCGGCCCATGGGGCCCTGGGTTCTTTGGAGAAACGGCAGCAGTGACTGGAGGTTAAGCGTGCACAGGCATGTTTGGAAGCTCTGGCTTCCCACAGAAGCTGGTTGGAGCCAGGGCTGACTCCCGAGTCGAGAGCAGTCATCAGATCCTTGCTTTCAGGAGAATGAATTGGGGAATTGTAAGAGGCTTGAGCAGGGAGAAATGGCAGGTGTAGCTGAGGGATGTACAGGGGAAACCATGAATGAGACTAGTCATGGGGAGGGGTGACGCCTCAAGGAGTCCCACATGCAAGGACACAGAAACTAGCAGGCACAGAGGGTCAGGAGGGAGGCAGCAGGGGGATCACTTGACAGTGGCCAAGAGGAGCCTGTGGCCCATGGCCCTGGATCTCCTTGGGCCCAGAAGGACCCACTTGTTTTAGGGCCCAGTGGCCCATCTCTGTGGATCCCTGCCAGCCTTCGACCCTCCTTACTCTCACATTACCTGAGCAAGCTTAAGAGGATCTCTGCTGCTCAAAACCTAAAAAAACCCACAAAAACCGTTGCAATCCTTGAGCTGACCTTTCCAGCCTCAAAGCGGGATCTTTGTCTCTTTCAGCGCTTTTGACCCAGAGGGTTGCTTGTAACAAGATTTTCTCTGTTATTTATATTTCAGTTTCTCAGGATCTTCGTATTCCCCTGCTTTTCTGCCACGTCACCAAAATTCCCCATTCCTCTAATTAACCTGGGTGAGCTTCTTCCATCACAGACCCCTCAAAGCTCTGCTGGGTGAATTCTCACTTGCTGTCCTTCTGGTCTGTCAAATCTTCAGCGGATCCTCCATGGTATTCCTGTTCCAAGACACAGCATGGGACAAAAGCTGCAAAAGCAAGGTGATGGTGCAGAGGCCAGAGGGGTCTGGCCTTGAGGGACCACGGACCTTGACACCACTGTCTTCCTACTGCCAGGGACAGAGTGTGAGTCACACCCAAAGTCGATGACCACACACTTGCTGCTGATCTGGGTCTAGAGAAGACCCATCGTCTCTGAATGTGTCACATCCCAGCTCCCGGGGAATCTAAGAAAGCAACACCACCTCTAACCTCGTCAGAATCACCCCAGGTGCCACGTCTCCCAGCTCTCCTCAGGCACCCCTGTTGTGGCAGGAGGCAGCATATGCTCAAATATATTTCTTGTGTGATTGAGTGAATAAACACAGAAACACATGTGGCTGATTCGGGATCAGCAGTTGGCCTCACCTGGGCTGCCACTAGCCCAGTGGCAAGAAGGTAAGGTTGATAGCAGTTAAAGGTATTTCCCTTTGAAAGGCAAGTTGCAACTTTAAAGGCCCACCCGGGGACAGGCAGGTTTTGTTTAAGAAAGGCCAAATGGCCCAGAGACTGGCTATTTCATGGAAATGAAAAAGAGTCTTATCTAAAGCCCCCCTTCTGAAGTTGACAGTTTACAATCCTGCAGTTCCTGGAAACCATTTGTTCTTTGAAAAATCTGATTTTGCTGAGTACAACCTTGTAAGATTCCAAAGGAAATATGTAATCACTCAACACGACCCCCTCCCTTACCTAAATGAGGGTACAAGACCCCAGGTCACCTGTTCTGGGGTGCTCGAGCTTGATTTGGATGCATGAAATTCTCGGGCCTGCTGTGCTATTGCTAGCCAGCGTAATAAAGTGCCACTTCCTATAATAGTCTCGGTGTCACGATCTCTCTGTTTTTCCTGCTACACTGTCACGCTCAAGGCAGATGGCTAATAGCCCTGTTTTCCTTCTGACAGTGCTTCAGCTGGGCATGCTCTGCCCCACTAGGTGTGTGACCTCATTCATGCCCAAATTCCCTTTTTTAAAATTTTAAAAATTATTTTTATAGTTAATTTTATTTCATTGTTAAAATATGGGGAACAAATGAGGATTAGGTACATATGTCATCATCAAACAGGTTCAAATTCTCAAGGATAGACTATTAGAGGTGCTGTGTGCAGTTTCCACATCACTTGACTGTAGGGCGTTTGCTTTCCCTTCCTCTTTCTTTTTTATTTCTCAGGTGTAGAGAGAAACCAGGGTCCTAAATAAGGAAGTACGTTCCAAAGAGAGAAGGTAGTGGGGCCACCCCCTCAGGTCTCCTCCCACCTTGGGAGCTTCTCTGTCCTCTCAATAAGTCCTGTTTTCTCACTTAAAAAAAAAAAGAGAGAGAGAGAATGGAGCGACCCGAGCTGGAGTAACTCAGGGCAGCGAGTGAAGCAAAGCTAGGACCTTATATGTCCTTTAGTTTTGTGAAGTTTGCAAAAAGAAGCATTTTGATAAACGTTTTTTGGGTTAAATGTACTTTCTAGAAGGAGGGTAACATTTCAGGTACTGGGCATTATCTCTGCCTGCCATCCCATAATTATGATTGTATGTATGAGATGCAGGCCCTAGGCATAAGCCTTAACTAGCTCTTTTGCATGGAAGGTTAAAGGAGTTCAATGAAGTCCCGTTGAGCATGTGCCATGCCTGGGGTGTACATTTTATAGCTTTCTTATCTTGTCCTAGGAAGGGGGGTTACTTATGTTGTCCTGGGAGGTTGGTTAACATTTCAGTTAATGGCTTCTTTCTTGCTTTTGTCATCTTGGAAGGTTGATTAATGTTGCAGGTCTATGACTTCTCTCCTTTTCCCATGGCTTCTTAGTGTAGCAGGAAGACTGAGAGCCCGCGACACCGAGGCTATTATAGGAAGTGGCAATTTTATTTATCCCGGGGGACTCAGTGGGCTAACGCTCCCAGGCTGAGCACCCTGGGGAGAGAGAAGAGGGGTCTTAGACCTTGGTTTAGAGCTGGGCTCGGTGGCTCAGCCTGTAATCCCGCACCCTTGGGAGGTTTAGGTGAGTGGATTGCCTGAGCCCACGGGTTCGAGACCCGCCTGGGCAGGCGAGACCTCATCTCTATAATAAATCAAAAAATTAACCAGGGATGGTAGTGCTCACTTGTAATTCTGGCTACTTGGAAGGCTGAGGTGGAAGGATCGCCGGAGCCCAGCAGGTCGAGGCTGCGGTGGCTGGGAACGGCCACTGCACTCCAGTTTGGGTGACAGAGTGAGACTCCAACTCAAAATAAATAAATAAATAAATAAAAATATACCTTGGTTCAGGTAAGGGAGGGTGGGTCGTGTTGAGCAATTACACATTTTCTTTGGAATTCACAAGGTTGTACTCAGAAAAATCAGATTTTCAAAGAACAAATGGTTTCCAGGAAATGCAGAGTGAGTAGGGGTTGTAAACTGATAACTTCAAAAAGAGGATTTGGGTAAGTTTGTGAATTAGTCACTCTTTTGCATTTCCATGAAAGCTGTCAGTCTTTGGCTATTTGTTTTTTTCAAACAAAACCGGTCTGGTGGGTTTTCAGAGCTTGCCGATTGACTTTCGAAAGGAAAACTTTTAACTGCTATCAGCCCCCTTTCTGCCACAGTAGCTGCTGAGGCTTCCCTTCCAGTCTCCACCCTATCTCCTGCCTCAATTCCCTTTCAAAGGAATGGCTGTCAGGTCCTGAGACAGGCCCTCCTGAGTTGAAAGATACACACATACAATTGCAAGCCGCCCCCACCTTTTTTATTTTTATTTATTTATTTATTATTATTATTTTTTGAGTTGGAGTCTCACTCTGTCGCCCAGACTGGAGTGCAGTGGTCGCTCCCGGCCACCGCAGCCTCGACCTGCTGGGCTCTGCCGGTCCTTTCGCCTCAGCCTTCCAAGTAGCCAGAATTACAGGCGCGCGCTACCACGCTCAGCTGATTTTTTGATTTATTGTAGAGATGAGGTCTCGCTGCCCAGGCGGGTCTCGAACCCGTGGGCTCAGGCAATCCACTCACCTCAGCCTCCCAAAGGCAAGGGATTACAGGCTGAGCCACCGAGCCCGGCTCCCCATCTTTTTTAGTTGGAATCTCACTCTGTTGCTCAGGCTGGAGTACAGTGGCATGCTCATGGTCACCACAGCCTCGACCTGCTGGGCTGAGGCAATTCTCCCATCTCAGCCTTCCAAGTAGCCGGAACCACAGGTGCAAGCCACTGAGCCCAGCTAATTTTTCTTGATTTATTTTGGAAATGAGGTCTTGCCAAGTTGCCCAGCCTGGTCTCGAACCTGTGGGCTCAGGCAATCCTCTCACCTTGGCTTCCCAGAGTACTGGGATTATAGGCATGGGCCACCATGTCTGCCTGCAAGCCCTTTTTAATAAATGTGCCAAGAAAGGGGTGCGAGGAGCCTATTATCAGTGTTGACTAGAACATAATCAAATTTCCTGGCAGTGTTGAATTTTTTCAGGCATACATTTTAATGGAAGTAGCAGGAGTTGGGGAGCTGCTGGGGTTACCCTAGGGACACAGACTCATGCTGCTAGAAGCTGTACTAGAGTAGTTTGGCCAAGTCTCTCGTGCCAGGGTTTGCATGAGTTGTCTCTCTGTGGGTCCCTGGCCACCTAATTGGCCCCTAATAATTGTGTATGAATAGAGAAACTCAGTTTCACAATGCTCTCTTTAGACATTTTCCTCAGTTGCCTAATATATTTTGAGAAGTTCTAGCTTTGAGATAGAAAAACAGGGATTAATCAGGAAAACTGACCTCAAGGATCTTAAGTAAGTAGCTGCATGCCATTTTCCTTAGCAACAATTTCTGCTTCTGTAAACACACTTTACTGCACCTCATTGGAAATATCCATAAAGATGTCTGCTTCAATGCTTCTTGTGGAAATAACCATTCCTGGTCCTAAATTTAAAATTGTAAACCCACCAATGGCAAACCCATGTATGCTGTAACCACAAAAAGCTCTATAAAAACAGCTTGAAACTGAAGGTCAGGGCTCAGGTTTTGGGAAGATACTCCATGTGAGACTTCCAGAATAAACACCTTCGATTCTCCTCTCAGTCTTTGGTGCCTGTTCTGAGTGCGTTCATTCTTGTTCCTGGTGAGTTGCTGCAGTTGCTGTAACATTTTTACTGGACCAATTTCAGCTGTTCCCTTTTATTCTCATGGAAAAATCACAAAAACTAAACCTGATCTTTTTTTTTTTTCTTTTACCCAAATTCCTAACCTAAGAGGCTTAGGAAGTCATGGCTAGTGGGGCTTGGTGGCTCAGTCTGTAATCCCACGCTTTGGGAGGCTGAGGTGAGTGGATTGCCTGAGCCCACGGGTTCGAGACCCACCTGGGCAACTTGGCAAGACCTCATTTCTACAACAAATCAAAAAATTAGCTGGGCGTGGTAGCGCGTGCCTGTAGTTACAGCTACTTGGAAGGCTGAGGTGGACGGATCGCTGGAGCCCAGCAGGTCGAGGCTGTGGTGGCTGGGAGTGTGCCACTGCACTCCAGACTGGGTGACAGAGTGAGACTCCAACTCAAAAAAAAAAAAAAAGGAAGTCATGACTGACAAGGACTCACCAGATGGGTTTTTATTACCCTATATACTAAAATATGTTTTCCAGCCTGACTATGGCATAACATCACATAACAAATAAAAAAGGAAATCTAAGTATTTTTATGGTCGCACAAAGCTGTTTCTTGGGGACTCCCAGACTTCGTGGGCCTTGTACAGCACTTATTTATCCTCTTTGAAGTCTTCCACACTCAGGACTTCATCCACATATTAGCAAATCTGGAGTCTTTCTGCCCTCTTATCTCAACAAAACATTGCCTCTACTGTTTTACAAGACTCCTTGGATAGGAACTACAAGTTACCAGTCACTATATTTTTGAATCTACTTATGATGTACAAGCCCCTGCTTGGAAATATTCCTTCTTCCCAGACCAAACCAATGAAGATCTTGCATATATTAATTTATGGCTTTTTATAACTTCTGCCTCCCTAAAATTATAAATTACCAAGCCATTCAATCATGGGAGGGGGCACATGTTCTCAGAACCTCTTGGGGGCCAGGCTCAGCGGCTCAGCTTATAATCCTAGCACTTTGGGAGGTTGAGGTGAATGGATTGCCTGAGCCCACGGGTTCGAGAACAGCCCGGGCAACTTGGCAAGACCTCGTCTCTATAATAAATAAAAAATTAATCGGGTGTAGTAGTGCGTGCCTGTCGTTTTGGCAACTTGGAAGGCTGAGACAGAAGGATCACTGGAGCCCAGCAGGTTGACGCTGGGGTGACTGTGAGTGTGCACTACAGCTTGGGAAACAGAGTGAGACTCCAAGTAAAAAAAAAAAAAAAAAAAAAAAAAACCTCTTGGGGACATATGTTATGGGTCCAGATCCTCAAATTTGGTTCAGAATAAACCATCTTTTTCTTTCTTTCTTTCTTTCTTTCTTTCTTTCTTTCTTTCTTTCTTTCTTTCTCTCTCTCTCTCTCTCTCTCTCTCTCTCTCTCTCTCTCTCTCTCTCTCTCTCTCTCTCTCTCTCTTTCTTTCTTTCTTTCTTTCTTTTTTTCTTTTTACTGAGTCATAGTCTCACTCTGCTGCCCAAGCTAGAGTACAGTGGCACACTCATGGCTACCATAGCCTTGACCTGTTGGGCTCAGGCAGTCCTTCTGCCTCAGTCTTCCAAGTAGCTGGAACTACAGATGCATGCCAACACGCCCAGCTAATTTTTGTGATTTGTTGTAGAGATTAGGTCTCACCAAGTTGCCCAGGCTGGTCTCGAACCCCTGGGCTCAGGCAATCCTCTGGCCTCCACCTCTCAAAGTGCTGGGATTACAGGCATGAGCCACTGCTCCTGGCAAGAATAAAACATCTTAAATATTTTACAAATTTTGGCATCTTTTCACCAATAATCATTAAAGACATTTTCCTATATGTTCTTTAGGGTGTTAACTGAGAAATGACAAGGTCACAACTTTGGAAAAGAGCTTTTCTTATCATCAAGGGTTTCAGCCTGCAGGATGGCCATTCTGACAGGCTGGGAAGCGAGTTTCCTGAGGCCAGAAGCCAGAAATAGGCACTTCCAGGGTCAGAAGAATAAAACAGAAATTTATGCTGAACAGGGTAACTAAATACACATATTTAGTAAGCTATAAGAGGAGTCATGAACCTTTATGAGAAGAAAAACATGCACACGTGCAGTTGAACGTCTTGCCCTCCACAGGTCCCATGTTCCAAAAGTGGTGGAGTTTTCAGGCCTCTGACATCAAAAGGCGAGGCAGAGGATGCCAAATCCCTCAATGCACATCCTCCACATACTCTTATCAGGAAGGAATGCTGGTTAGTTGCTATGTTGATGGCAAAAAGGCAAGGACAGGCATCCAATAGTTTGTTGATATCAGTGATATAGTCTTTCAAAAAAGGCAGGTTTCTGTTTAGCCCTTAGGGAAGCCCTCAAGGAAGAAAGCCTAATGGTGCTACAGCCTGACCGGGTTCCTGTGCCTGCTGCCCAGAAAAACCAAAACTGACACGGCTATTACAATAGAGAGTTTCATATCATAAAGCAGTTGAGTGAGGACCGGAGAAATCTCTCAAATCCACCTTCTGGAAAATTCAGAGGATAGGATTTTCAAAGGAAACTTGGGAGGGCGGGCGCAGAGGAATAGGAGCTGCTGTTGATTGGTTGATGATAGGGGGTGGAGGGGAGAGTGTGAGTTGAGACTGTCTTCCTAGTGGTCATAGGATTAGTAGAGAACTTCCTGGTGTTCTGCGCCTGGGTCCACCAGAGAATAAATTCTGAAAAAGATTTCAAACACCATTCATAGGCTTTACAATAGACTGTATCTATAAAACAAGTCCCATGACCATCAAGTACTATCCCTTGGCCATGGAGGTAATCTAGGGAGAAGGTATGGGGAAAGGTGGGGTTCATGGGGATTAAAGCCAGTTTTGTCCTCAAGCAGTTTGAGGTCCATTATTTAAGAAAGAATATGTTGTTCAGCCTTGCCTCTCCTCCAGGGGTCAGGATGTGAAGGTAATTTTATATAGGTGATTTCAATAGTGGAGTTTTTCAAAAGGGCAGGTTTCTGGAGAGGGTGTAGCGCATGTATGACCTCCCATCCTGTCATGACCGGGAACTCAGTTTTCAAGGTTTCTCTGAGGTCCCCTTGGCCAAGAAGGTTAGTGCTAGGGTTCAGTCCATCCGGGGGCTTAAGATTTTATTTTTATTTCTCAAGTTGTTATGTTAAGTGCAGCTATGGCTTAGAAGATAATTTTAGCGGGACAGAAAAGGCTAAGGCTGACTATAATGGTAGTTATATTCAGATCTGAAGCTACCTTACTTGAAAGAGTCCTGATCTGGCTGATATGTAGGACAATACTTTGTACATGTTCTAGATTGCAAAAGAAGATGAGAAAAGCAAAGTATCTCAGAGCAATCAAACTATGTGAGGTATACCAAAGGCACCAGGCCCAGAGAGACATGAGTATGGGACTTCAGTCATGCTCCCAGCACCTATACCTCTGGGGCAATTGTTTAAAGGCCTTTTGGACCAGGCGTGATGGCTCATGCTATAATCCCAGCACTTTGGGAGGCCGAGATGAGAGGATTGATTGCCTGAACCCATGGGTTTGAGACCAATGTGGGCTTGAGGCCAGCCTGGGCAACTTGGCAAGACCTCATCTTTACAATAAATAAAAAAATTTAGCCAGGCATGGTGGTGTGCACCTATAGTTTCAGCTACTTGGAAGGCTGAGGTGGAAAGATCGCCTGAGCCCAGCAGGTAGAGGCTGAGGTGGCCGGGAGCGTGCCATTGCATTCCAGCCTGGGTGAGAGTGAGACTGCAACTCAAAAATAAATAAATACATTTTTTTAAAAAAAGACCTTTGTTCCTGACTAGCTGCTTCCCACACTCTCTTCATGTTCTTGGAATTTGTGACACAATTAACAATGTATAGCCAATTAATAGCTTATGTTATTTTAATGTAAATTATTGGTAAGCAATTTAGGAACTGCCTCTTCTTTTCCTTTAAAAGCCTACTTGTGCCACCATGGTGTGGTGGCTCAAGCCTGTAATCCCGGCACTTTGGGAGGCCGAGGCGAAAGGATTGCCTGAGCCCAGAGGTTCAAGACCAGCCTGGGCAACTTGGCAAGACCTTGTCTTTATAATAAATCAAAAAAATTAGCCAGGCATGATGGTGTGCACCTATAGTTCCAGCTACTTGGAAGACTGAGGTGGAAGGATTGCCTGAGCCCAGCAGGTTGAGGCTGCGGTGACTGTGAGCGTGCCCTTGCAACAGTGAGACTTGAACTTAAAACTAACTTGTAACTTGAAGGGATTATCTGAGGCAAAGTGGGCCAGAGGTGGTGCTTGGTCAAGCTTGTAACCAAGTGGGAAAGTAGAAAAAATTTTATTATTTGCCTTTTGCAGACTGGAAAGGGGGCCGACACTCAGAGGCAAGTGTGGCCTGGAAAGGCCACAAAAATGGGTATATTTAAAGACTTTTGGGTAGGGGGATTTTGACCCAAAGGAGTGTCCAGGGCTGTGGGTCTTTAATACTGATTGCAGTCACATGAGTTTTAGATCTTGAGGTCACCAGATATTAGCATCTCATGCCTTCAGTGGTGGGCTAGATGGGAAGAGACAAAGGGAGACTTGCTAGAGATTTGCAAGAGACTTGCAAGAGACTTGCTAGAGACTTGCAATCCGCAAACTCCTTGACTAAACGTGGTCTTATTATCATTTTTATGGTTTTGACCTTCCACTTTGACAAGGAACCTGAAAGTTTTCTAGAGATTATTATGCTAAATCATGAATTGAAAGGTTGGGCTGTCCTGGTCTTGCATCTGATGGAGATTTGCCAAGGGGGTGGGGCAGTCTGCTGCTTGGCCTGCAGTAGAACGAACAGTTTCTAATAGCTATGCTGAGGCAAAAAGACTAAACTAAGAAGAAGCTAAGTTTCTTCTAGGTTTCTATAGGTACCTCCTTTCATAACTACTGCTAATTCAGGGAAACTTGAATCTGTGCTCCCAGGTCGCAATCCTCAAGCTTGGTGTATAGAGTACTCTTGACATAAGTAACTCCATCTTAGAAAGAGGCTCTGTCCTACATTTTAAAAAGCATTGTGCCAACAGGGACCAGATATTTTGCCTAATCAACAAATACTGCACCCAGCCAGGTAAGGACATAACCAAGCACACTCTTCCACTATCAGTCCTCACCAGAGGACTTCGTGGCTGTAAAGAGAGCAGGACTTCACCAGCTTGAAGCTCCCTTCTTAACAGACACCATCTTGCTGTCAATTGGGATAAACATGTGCCATCGTGTTGCCAAAGGCTCTTCCTTGCAAGATGCTCATGTGCTGCCCGGGCCAGGACAGAGCATTGTTTTTGTTTGTATTGTGTTCCCTGAACTGGTTTATTAACACTTTTTCCTATCCCATTTCTCTTGATGTTAAATGTTGCTTTGTGTGTTGTGGAATGCTTAATCTATAATATTTATATGTCATTAAGTATACTATTACATATGACTTGCAACACTGACTGACTTATGGAGTGTCTTGAGCCTGTGTGTCCACAGCTCTGACCACCGAGTGAATGGGTAGTACTGAGGCAGGGTAGCTAGCACAGCTTGTTATGACCAGATTGCAAGAACGGAGAATCGCCAGCATACCAGTTTCGAATTTTGAGTCCTTTAATAGCACATGGTCAAGAGTAGGTTCACACCAAGAAAGCTCCTGACACTGAATGAGATTTGTGAGTAGCTTATAAAGGCAAAATATACAAGTGGGCTACATAGCAGGGGATGAGGGTATAAGGAACTAAAAACAAAAGGAATAATTTCTTGGATTTCAGTTAACAAGGCATACAATTACACAGAACTTGTGGCTAGGGAGTTTTCAAATGGTCAGCGTGATCAGCTCAGGGGAACACAGCTGTGGGTCTGTGATCATGGGAACGTTGTAACAATCACATGCACACACTGGGGGCTCATTTTTAGATCAGGAAGACAGCTAAGATGGAGGATTTGAAACAAAATGGAGTTACTTGTGTCAAGCAAGTTATTGTAATTATTTTACATATTTCAAGCCTACATATAGATAGGTGAGTTTCTTGCAGGAAGATTTTAGGTTAAATATATATACATTTCCCAGCGGGGCCTCCAAATCTTAGGTTAGACCCACTGGGGTGGGGTAATGTGCCATGTGAAAGATGCAAAGAATGGCACAAAAGTTAGACTGGAAGATATAGTTTATTTAGAAAGTAAATTAGAGAGGAGAGTCCCCTCCCCAAGGTAGGGGAGGGAGCCAAAACTAAAAAAACGTGGTGCCCATGGCTCAAAGAACTACGTGGACACACCAGAGTTTAACAAAGCAAAGGCGAATGGCTGCTTGAGGTTGAATGCTGAAAGGAGGTACCTATAGAAACCTAGAATAAACTTAGTTCACCCTTAGTTTAGTCTTTTTGCTTCAGCATAGCTGTGAGAAACGAACTCATCTGTCAAAAATCAAAGGATGGACACAGAGACACAGAGTACAGCAGAAGCAAGACTTTTCTCTTGCAAGATCAGGTGTCTGGTGGGCAGGCAGCACTGAAATATAGTGAAAATTTTTACAGGGCTGGGACACTGAGGCTACTTTGCCAGGAAACAGTAACCTCTTTGTCTCCCTTATAAGGTTATAGTTTGGCATTATTCATTTGATTGGATATTTTATAACTGGAGGCTGCAGTTAGCATTACATGTTACACACTGATTGGTTTTATTTAATTATTTCATTTGCATGTCCTATTTGTTGATTGGTTTACAAGATCATTATTCTGATTGTATTCTGTCAAAAGTTTGAACATCCCGCCCAAGTGAAAAGCCTGCAAAAAAGTAGCACAAAGAACCAGGAAGTAACTTATATAAAAACAAAAAGTAAAGCAACTTTTTTTTTTTTTTTGAGTTGGAGTCTCACTCTGTCGCCCAGATTGGAGTGCAGTGGCCACTGCTGGCCACCTCAGCCTCGACCTGCTGGGCTCTGGCGATCCTTCTGCCTCAGCCGTCCAAGCAGCTGGAACTACAGGTGCGCACTACCACACCCAGCTAATTAAAAAAAAAAATTTATTGTAGAGATGAGGTCTCACCAAGTTGCCCAGGCGGGTCTTGAACCCATGGGCTCAGGCAATCCACTCACCTCAGCCTCCCAAGGCGCAGGATTACAGGCTGAGCCACGGAGCCTAGCTTAAAGCAATTTATATAAGGACAAAAAGTAACATATTTTCTTTTTTCTGACTTTTGCCTCTGCATTTTTGCTTTTGCAGTGGGACTCCTGCCTCAAAAGCAGGAAGAATCAGGACTTTTATCCCCTAAATGCAGGTCCCTCTCCTGATTCCTCATTGGAGGAAAACTGCAGAAATGCAGGCTCTCCCACACGATGCCTACACGATATATTTTGATTGTCTCACAGAATCATTTCATTTGTATGTCCTATTTGCCGACAGGCTTACAGAATTACCATTCTGATTGGATCCCACCCCCCATTTTTTTTTTTTTTGCGTTGGAGTCTCACTCCATCACCCAGGCTGGAGTGCAGTAGCACCACTGCAGCCTCGACTTGATAGGCTCAGGCGATCCTTCTGTCTCAGCCTTCCAAGTAGCTGGAACTACAGACACACATTGCCACACCCAGCTTTTTTCTGACTTATTGTAGAGACGAGGTCTTGCCATGTTGCCCAGACTGGTCTCAAACCTGTGGGCTCAGGCAATCCTCTCGCCACTGTGAGATATGAACTCATCTGTCCAAAATCAGAGGATGGACATGGAGACGTGGAGGGCTGCAGAAGCAAGACTTTAGTGACGGTCTTGCAAGACCGGCTGTCTGGTGGGCAGGCACACCGGGGCTGTTACAGTTAGTGTATTTGTAGCCTAGAATGCTACAGTCTCTCCCCTGGTCTCCCATAGGCTGGGCTCCACAGGGGTCACAAACTTCTGGATGTTGCCTACATGGTACACATCAATTGGGTCACGTAATTAGTTCATTTACATGTCCTACTTAATGATTGGCTTAGACCTGTTAGAAAATCTATTTATAGCCGGGCTCCGTGGCTCAGCCTGTAATCCCACGCCTTTGGGAGGCTGAGGTGAGTG
>NW_007087033.1:417981-429859 GCF_000164805.1 Carlito syrichta
CAGCAGGCGGTGGCCGGGAGCGGCCACTGCACTCCAGTCTGGGCAACAGTGAGACTCCAACTAAAAAAAAAAAAAGAAAATCCATTTATATGTCCTATTTGCTGACTGGTTTACAGGATTTCATTTTGATCGGTTCCCTCCAAAATTTCAACATAAAAGCCCGCCAAAGTGAAAGCCTGAGAAAAAAAGAACAAAGAAGCAGGAAGTGACTCAGCAAAGGCATTTAAACATGGCTCAGGGTTCATTTTGAAAATAAATAATTATATTTCTTACAATTGTCCCCCTCTTTTTTTGTTTTTGTTTTTGAGTTGGAGTCTCACTCTGTCGCCCAGACAGGAGTGCAGTGGCCCCTCCCAGCCACCGCAGCCTCGACCTGCTGGGCTCCGGCGAGCCTTCCGCCTCAGCCTTCCACGTAGCTGGAACAACAGGCACCGCGCTACCATGCCCGGCTGATTTTTTGATTTATTGTAGAGATGAGGTCTCGCCAAGTTGCCCAGGCGAGTCTTGAACCCACGGGGTCAGGCAATCCACTCACCTCAGCCTCCCAAAGGCACAGGATTACAGGCTGAGCCACCGAGCCTGGCTCTCTGTAAGTTTTTGAACCAGACCTCTAACACAGGGAATTATATAGCAACCCAAGGCAATTAATATCCCTATTACTGTTATCAGGGAAGTTAATATAGATATTATTGTTCCTTTCCATTTCCAAACCAATTGCCTAACCAATCTGTAACAAGATTGCTAAAACCGGAGTTTTCAGCTAGTTTATTGGCTAGAGTACTAAGTCCTTGTAATGCTCTGATGATGGTCCCATCAGGAGCTGTATTTTTTGGGATAAAAAAATTGTCCCCCTAACATGACACACACTTCTCCTTTTTTGACTAACATCATGTCTAGTGCCATACAATTTTCCCATGCCATTCTACTTATAGCGTCTAACTGCTCAGCTACTCCTTTAATTGCATCCCTGGTATGATTAATAAATTTCTGATTATAGTAGATGTAATTGATCCAATCTACATTTTTATTTACAGTTACTCACCAAAAGAGAAAGTCAAATCCTGCTGCTATTTGATTTCAAGCTTTAAATTTATTAGGGACTCCCTAGGGAACTCCCATGGCATCAAGATACACATTGGAATCAAATGATCCAGGTACTGGTGGCACAGGCAGTGACTGTTTACTCCTGACCTTGGTAACCATTAGTGGGTTTTGAAATGCCAGGGTGAATGGGATGGCCAATTGAACCAAAGCATAGGTTCCTGTCCACTTGGGTGGGAACAGGACTGTAAGGGTCTTTTTACCACAGTACCACCAAACATTCGCTAGGGAGATGTTGAAGTTTGAATAGCTGCCCTCAGTTGCTTCAGAGACATCCAGGACATGGGTGCAGGAGTGCAGGTGTCCTACAGCAATGGTGAAACTCTCTCCCCATCCAGAGAGACACAAAGGGCGATTTGCCTTTCCCATAGAGAAAGAAGGATGCACGTTTGGATCTGATTGTAGAGCAAGGAAAGACTTTGCCAAGTCTCTTACCCTATGTGTCCTTGTCTTGGTATAGGGCCAACATACAGTTCATTCCATCAGAGTCTGTGTCCCAATTAGTGGGAAATGAAACCACTTGAGCCTGTGGCTGCCCTGTAGCACAAGCGTAACAATTACCTTTGTTAAGGCTTGATACTGCAAATTTTATCCATTCAACCCAGGCATTTGGAACCCCATATCCTATTTCGATTTCCGTGGTTGGTTTTAGGTGCTACTTCTATGATGGTAACCTTAGATGGGTCATTTTTAAATCTTGTTGGATTTAGTTTCCAAAATTGTGGATGATTGGGGCTCTGAGTTGGGGCTTTATTAATAGGTGGTGAGGATGCAATTAGCTGTATAAGAAAAATACCCGAAGAATCTTCTCCTGATATATCTGCTCTAGCCCGTATTTTTGAATTACTGGTGGTTTTCTATCTGGGATTTGGGGCTGAACTATTGTTAATAGTAACTGATTACATTGGAAATGTTGACAATTAGGAGAATGTTGACAATCACCCTCTTGTGATTTGGATCTTATCTTTCAATTCCTTGTTAAGTCCTTCTTTGGGAGCTGTTCATCCTTCAAATTGGGTAGTCCAGAGAACATTATACCAAGAATAGCAAGAATGTCTAGTCTTTATGTTGGCACAAGACTCCATGTTGGTACCTGAACATGATGATATTACTTGGGGGCAGAGACATCTGTCCGTCTCAGAAAGCTTTCTTTGATCATAAAAGCTTCCACAGGATAAGACAGAACAAGAATCAAACCTGATAGTTATGGGAGAGGTAGTTTTGATGATATTAATGGTAAAAATGCCATTTGCTATTCCAAATGAGGCTAGCAGCACCTTTAAGGGAGACAATAATTCCTTGACTGTTCAGGATTGAAAGGGCCCTTATATAAGCATTTAACAAGGAAAGAAATAAACACACATATAATGAGAAATTCTATAGGCAGTGCTATGAGAAAAGGCACAGAGGAATACATCAGGTTTTTCTGAATTTTAACTTTAAGAGTTCAGTTTGAGAGACCTCCCATTTATTGGGTGTACTCTCTTTTACCAGTTTCTTTTGGTGATTTCTTGACTCGAGCGTGACGTGTCCACCCTTTTTCGGCAGCCCACACAGCCATCTTGGTTGTCAGGAGCACTTGATAAGGTCCGTCTCAACTTGGTTGGAGTTTAGTTTCCTTCCAGGATTTGATCAGCTCTCAATCTCCAGGTTGGAACTGGTGAACTATAAACTCAAGAGGAGGAGTTTGAGCAAGGAGCCCCTTTAATCTAAGTTATGATATAGGGTGTCATTGTTTCCTTCCTCTCCAGCCTGTAGAAAGTTGGCTAAATTTACAGAAGAGTCTGTGATGAACATTAGATCATTCCTTTATAATAATATAGCCTCATATTTAAAAATTCTGGAATGGCCCGAACCTGGTGCGGGGTGCTGAGAGAATTCCTCTGAAAGTTAACTTATGGCTTTCTTCCATTAGCAGAGCAGTTGCTGCAATGACCTGAACACATTTCAGCCAACCCCTAGACACAGGGTCTGGTAATTTGGACATAAAAGCTATAGGTTTCTTTCTTCCCCCTCTTTCTTGGGTAAGTACTCCAACAGCTGTTCCCTATCAGTTGTAATGAACAACTGAAAGGGTTTTTCTAAGGGGAGAAGGGCAAGAACAGGAGCTGTTATTAAGGTTTGCTTTAGTTTTCCTAAACCTCTATTTCTTCTTTAGTCCGTTGGAGAGAGTTTGGTGCTTTCTCCAATAGTTTTGAGTACAACATTTTAGTTTTGAGTGCATATGAATCAAACCATAGTCTGCAGTAACCTATAAGGCCTAAGAATTTCCTGAGTTCCCTTTTTGTTTTAGGCCTGGGGTAGTTAATTATTCCAACTATTCTTTCTGGATTGATTCTCCATTTGCCTGCACTAATGAGAAGTCTGAGGTATTTAACCTTTGATTCTACAAATTGTAGTTTACTTTTAGAAACCCTCAGTCCTTGTTGTCCCAAATAGTTAAGTGATTTTATAGTTGTTTCAGAGACTTGTGTTTGGAACCACGGCATGTCAGGTTTGAATTATTTGATTTATGACTCACAAATCCTGGACCAACTGTTATGATCCATCAGGCTTTTTAACTGGAAGTATCGGAGTATTATATGGTGACATACATAGTTCCAAAAGCCCATCTTTAAGGAGACCTTCAGTTACCGGTTGGAGCCCCTTTCTTCCTTCCTGGGGAATAGGATAGTTTTCTACACACAATTTCAGCAGGCTGTTTTAGAGAAATTTGAATTGGAGGGATTTGTAACCCTCCTCTATTTCCCCCCTTTACCCATACCACAGGGCTAAATTTTTGCTCTTCTTCCATGAGGTAAGCTATTGGGACTGTGAGTCTACCTTGCTCCGGTCCTACATTAAGGCCCAATGTGACAATTAGGTTTCTGCCTAAAAGGTTTATTCCGGCCTCTGGGACAAATAAAAATGACCCTATTAGCGTTTCAGTTTCAGTTTTAATAGGTATGGGTTCAAATATGGACACCAGAAATCCCTCTTCCTTTACTCCAGAAACTTGAAGCTTTTCTTGTGGAAAGTGAACATTTTGGGGTTTGAAAACTAGAGAGGAATGTGCTGCTCCAGTATCAACAAAGAAGATAATATCTTCCTCATTGAACCCCACCATTAAATTTATCAAGGGTTCCTGGTGGGGACTGGAGAAGGGAAACCCCTGGCTCCCCATTCTACATCTAATGCCATGAGAGAGGCTATTTCCTCCTTTTTCTTTAATTCAGGGCAGTTTCTTTTGAAGTGTCCTGGCTTTTATAATGGTAACATTCGGCTCCTTTTGGATTAAAGTTTTCTGTTCCATTGCCCCTAGGTTTGATTTTTCCTTTAATTTGTCCCCTTTGACTTCCTGATGTTGTCCATGGAGGCCTTTCATTCTTTCTCCCAACCACTTTCTCAACAGAACATATCATAATTTGAGCCTTTTGTTTCTGTCTTTCCTCATCCTGTTTGACAAACACCTTTTGTGCCTCCTTTAATAGTTCTTCAATAGGCCTTTCATCCCCCCCCCAGTTTTTGTAATTTCTTAGCAATGTCGGATCAGCTTTTAGTAACAAAGTTAACTTTTCTGTTGTTGTTGTTTTTTTTGAGTTGGAGTCTCACTCTGTCACCCAGACAGAAGTGCAGTGGCTACTCCCGTTCACTGCAGCCTCGACCTGCTGGGCTCCGGCGAGCCTTGTGCCTCAGCCTTCCAAGTAGCTGGAACTACAGGCACGCACTACCACACCCGGCTAGTTTTTCGATTTATTGTAGAGATGAGGTCTCACCAAGTTGCCCAGGCGGGTCTTGAACCCACGGGCTCAGGCAATTCACTCACCTCAGCCTCCCAAGGCACGGGATTACAGGCTGAGCCACCGAGCCCAGCTATGTTGCTGAATTTCAAAAGCTTTTGAAAGATTCTGAGACCTCAGGGCAGATTCTCGAATTCCCTTAATTATTAATTCCCTTAAATCCTGCATTCTCACCCTATCTCCCAAGTTATCATTGTTCCATCTAGGATCGGTATTTGGATATTTCTATTCAGCAGACTGTACACCTGAGGCTGGGGAATGGTCCAGTTCCAAGATGGACAGGGCTGCTCATTGAATCATTCTTCTTTCCTTACCAGTAAACAAAATATTCATAATTGACATTAATTCTACCTAGGTATATATGTTAGGTCTGAAGAATTGATCAACTTGGTCAGTCAATCCTAGAGGGTCCTCTAGTAGTGATTTCGTTTCTTTTTTAAAGTTTCTTACTTCTGTGCTAGTGAGTGGGGCATTCACAAAGCGGATTTCTATCTGCCCCAATGGAACTTCCCTTAAGGGGAATAGTTTTGAATTTTTGTTTGAATCTCCAGGAGGAAAGGGAAACCTTTCAATATCTTTTTGGCATTGTTTCAATTCCCTTTTCAAGTTAGAATAAATATGTCAGGAGCTTGGGGGTCTTGACTCCCAAATTTCTGATAGATCTGTATTCCTGGCCATTCTCCCTCCTTCATATTCCTGATTTTCCCCAGGACTGTAAGGCAGGGGAATACAGAAAAGTGGATCCCAAGGCTTTTCCTTTTCTTCTGGGGGTTCAGATTTTTCTTGTTTCCCATTTTCCGTTCTAAGGGGGAACATGGGAAGGGCCTTTGATAGCTAACAAAGAGCATGGTATCTCTCTTCAGGTGAGACAGAGGGCTTACTGTTCACATAGATCACTAAAGTTTGACAAAGACAATCCTCATCAGAGCCAAATTCAGGTCAAAAGATTGAGGGCTGTGTTAAACCCAAAATTCAAAATCCGAGAGACCACCAAAGAGCCAGCTCCGATGCAAACACACAAGGGTCTTTATTCAGGCTCCAGTCTGGGCTCACTCACGTTTGAAGCTGATGCAGCAGCTTCAGGGATGAGAGAGCCCTGACCCAGGCTAACACGCACCTTTTATACATAATTCTGAAGGGGTGGGATAGCTTTACAAACTTGTGCACACAGGGTTGGATAAAAACTATATGACACAGTTACAAAGACTTTGATTGGTTGATTTAAGTTCGATTTGCATGGGCTCAGGCTTAGTTACTTGTGATGGACAAGTAACTGCCAAACGGGCAGAATGGAATGCCAGATAAGCTAGGTTTAGTGAGCAGGCAGGTTTGAAATAACACCGAGCTTACCAGGAGAGAGACACCACAGAGGCTACCACAATTTAAGCAAAGGAATGTCTGGAAGGGGCTTATTGCTTAACATTCACACACTGCTAGCAGCAGTTGCAGAATTCATATAGTAATAGTTCTTTTTTTGAGTTTTTTTGGAATCTCTTGGGTCTCTCATTCCCCCCTCTCAGAGGAACCTAAAGATAAGACCCAATCATGGGTCTACATAGGTTTTTTTAAGGCCATTCTGAAAATGGATAGGAGAGCTGAGACAACACGGGTGGGTACCAAGTGGTTGGTACTGCTGCTTGAGTGCCATGAGTTGAACAGTGCTGACTCGATTTTTAACAAAGGCTATAAGCTTGTTGATGATGCAAGGCCCAAAAATAAGTAGGAGAATTAAAACAACCAAAGGGCCAACTACGGTGGAAATTGATGTAGTAAACCAGGGGGAGCAGTTAAACCATGCTTCAAACCAATTGAGTTGTTGCTCTTGTTTTTCAAAACTACAATAGTAGAAAATAGAGACAATGAAATTCTTAAAGTTAACTGTATTCTTATTAAACCTTAAAGTATCATGTTTGATCATGCTTGAACTAATTCCCTCACGTAGTATGACCTATTCTACAATACTTTCTATGAATAAAATAAATTCAGTTTCTATTATAAGTAGAAAAAACTTACACTAATTGTAACTAAAGAACCGGTTTAAAAGAATGCAGCCCAGCCCAAAGTGGACGCTGGGCCCTTAGGAATGTGGCCCAGCCCAAAGTTCGTGCTGGGCCATTTCTGGTAACCCCAGATAATCATCTATACCATCTAAAGCTGGAAACAGCTCTCTAAATGTATATACTAATTCTACAAATATATTTTTAAATCTTATGAAGAAGCTTGTATCATGTATAAGGCTCCCAAATGTGATCTGAGTTTGAACTGTGTTAAGTTTAAAGCCGAAACCACAATCTGTGAGAAACGGGAACAATGGATCCCTAGAGTCAGCCATGCCTGTCATATTCTCAGAACTTCATGCTTAGATCATCAAAATCCCTGCCAGTGGGTAATGCTAAACAACAAAGAAAGGAGGAGGGAATGGGCCTTCAGCTCCTTAACCAAACCTGGTGGTCTCAGGGTCCACAGCCTACCTGGATCCCTAACGCTCAGGTGGGCCTCCACGGCTGGCTCCTAACATCTCCCCCTTTTCTAATTTTTTTAGCATGAACCCATGGAACTCGGTGTTGAGTTGAGAAAATTTTTTTTTCTTCAGCACCTTGAAAATAATTGGAAGCAGGCATAGCAACACAAGAATCACTGCTCTGCAAATTCCCACATTAATGAGTATAGACATCAATGACTTTTGGTTGATGAATGATGAGAAATTATTAAATATAGAAGTGGCCAATTCTGAGAACTGGCCTGTATTTCTTGGTGTAATTTAGTAAGGTCTATACTCAAGTCCGAATGATTTCAAATTCCAAGGATATGATTTTTTAAATCTTGTCCCAATATGGACAGACTTATTCACCTCCAAAGAAGTGAGGCAAATCCACTTAAACTCAGAGTGACATCAGAGAGCCAATTTTATCTTTAAAGTCACAAGCTCTTGTCCTATTGCTAAAACTGTTTTATTTAAGCATTAACTTTACTTTTTAACTTTTGATCTATAATTTCCTGAGTAGCTAATGTAATAGAAACATTCTTAGATAACTGATCAGCAAAGGTAGCTGTATGAACTTTTTTTAGATAGAGCTACAGCTGAAACTGTTATTGAAGTAGCAACAGCTATTAATGCTGTAAATCTTAAAATTAAAGTAGCTAAAAAAATCTTTCTGTCTTCCTAACACAACATTAATCTTATATAATGTCTGTAAACCATATTTACGGGATGACAAAGATATGGGGATTATTAAATAGGGAAGTTGCTTGAGAAGGACAAATTTCTTATAAAAGGCGTTGGTTAAACAATTAGTAAAATGCATTCAGTACAAGATATCTTATAAACATTAGCACGATAAATAATTTTAACAGTTTGATATTCGTGCTGGGCCATTATACAAGAAATATATAAGGGGATTGCAAGTATGCTCTAATAAGATATGACTGAGTTTGTCCGACAGATTTAGACAGGTTGACTGGTTGAAGGGCTGTGAGAGCTCTCCATAGATGAGGCTGAATAATCTGCTGGATGCCGTACTTGATGGACAGTACTGGAGGCACCCATTCATTGGAATGACACCTAGCGGTGGCAGGTGTAGAGCCATTAAAAACCCCAGTCATTAATATATAGTCTTTTACCGGGCACAGGATAGTCCACCTTAGAGTTATAAGCACAGTCTCTTCTTTCAGGAAGCCAATATCTCGCTGGATGTGTGACCAGTCCTTTTCCATATCATTGAAGGGGCAAGCAGGTATGCTGACAGGTGGTGAAGCCCTAGTCGCATGACTAGGGTTGGTTTCTCCAGGCATTAACATCTCCAGCCACCAACCGTCCTGATAAGGGTTTTCTGTATTCAGAGACTTAAAGGTAGATATTAAGCAAGAAGCCCAGTACCTGAACACAAAATAAAGCAGGCTTTCCTATTTTCTTGTAAGGAGATTTTTCCATATTACCATAGGTTTAATTCTTGTATCCAGGTTCCAATGTCTAGCCATAGCTGAATTGCCTATGAACCCAAATTTAAATGGTTTACAACAAACAAGATATGATTTAAAATATGGTGGGGAGAACTATACTTGAATCTCCCATCTTGTGGAGTAGAAAATGTTAAATTGGGAGCAAAACTGCTGGCAAAATTTAGACGTGTATGCCAGACCATTGTCAGGGAGGCCGGACATGCCTATAGTCAGGAACCCAAACAGGTGAAGTAAACTTTGGGCATGAACAGGAAAGGGCAGGACCTTAAGCAAATGCTATTTGGATTTAATAAAACATCAAGTGAGAGCATAGGCAAAAATTATTAAGCAAACGATGATGAAAAGAGTTACTGTCCCCCCAAAAATGCTGGAAAACAAAAGTTTCATAAATTGTATGTATCCATTAACATAAGTTGAAATATTTCCTTGTAAATTATTTATAGTTGTACTTTAATAAGGAAATACAGCCACTTTGACACAAAGTCTGAAGAAAGAAAAGATTGAAAACATTAGAGACATGTAGTTAGGTTATAGCTTAAATTGAGAATTTAAAACAGGTAAACATCGGCAAGAGAAAATAGTTTCCTTTCTTTTTATAATAGGTCTGACATACTTTTACAACAATTGATATGCTAGAGAGTGAAGCCCAGGTTATTTTCCACTTATAAAGTTCGTGCTGTTAGTGAAATTAATTTACCTGACCTTCAGGCAATTTAGAAGGGGGTAGGGTAGGTGTGGTCCCTGGAGCTTGCTGCTTATCTCATCCTAGAGACTGAATCAAGAACTTGAAGAGTTTAAGTATCAAAGTTTTTCTTTTTTCTTTTTTTTTTTTTAAGCATGTTACAACACAAAATCACAGTAGTTATTGTAAAAGTTACTTATTTAACCAAAATGACAGTTTAACGATTTTGAAAAAAAAAACAAAAAACTTCGCTCTTTTATAACAAGGACAGTGGCGGGGGCTAATTGGATTTCATCTTGACAATGGATGGCATTTAGAACTGAACTTAAGGCTTGCATTTGTTGCTTTAGGGCAAGACTTTCAAATTCTTTTAAGTTTGCCTGTATGCCCCTAACAAGAGTGCGTGGCCACCCATAAGGAATTACAAAAGTCAAGATGCCTGTTTACTTTATTTAAAGGCCTGTTTTGGGGCCTTTTTCTCTAGCAGGGGTTTTTGTTTACCCCCCTTTGAGACTTCATAGAGAAGTTAGGCATTTAAATTCTCTAGACTAGTATAGGAACAGTACCACATTTAGGGTCTTCTTTTTTTTTTCTTACAGTTGTTGATTGGGTCCTTCCTTTTTTAATTTTTAGTAGCACTTATTCCCCTTGGATGTTTGAGTTTCTTCTGGTTCAAGAAGCGCTTAGGGAAATAAGCTCATAAACTGTGATTAAAATTTATTCCAAATAGACAACACATTTTCTTATGAGCATTTATGTTTGTGGCCCCCTTTTTTTTCCAGAGGCCTACTGTTAAACAATTTTAAAGGTTTAATAAATTCCATTTCAGAGACTTGGATCCTAAGTGATGCAATATCAAATATCTATGTTTAGTTTATTCATGTTCTAGTTTTACATCTGATGGAGTTTTCCCTGGAGTTGCCAAGGGGTGGAATAGGTTGCCACTCGGCCTGCAGTAGAAACGTTTGAACACTTTTTTAAAAAACCTACCTATAGGAGATTTATTTATGTCTAGCCTGTGCTAGCTACCCTGCCTTAATTATTTATTCTTTAGAGATTTTTCAATCCCATAATCATTTGGGGTACTGGGTAAAGGTCCATCTTCTGTAACTTCTTCATAGCTGATAATGGGCACAGTCCTGCCTAGCCAGAGATCGAAAATCTCACCCTGTCTGACTCAAGGCATCCAGATTTGTTTCAGCAGTGGCATTATTTGCAGACACTGGCTGGAATTTTTGCATGACCATTATGTGGGCATGAAATTACTGAACTTTAGCTTAATAGAAGGAATAAAGTCAGGCCTACATTTTGACAATTTTTGGCAGTGCTGATTACCTTTTGTACAAAAGCTACAAGGCCTGAAGTTATTAGCATAACTTAAATGATAAACTTTAATTTCTGTGGCTTTATTACAAGTACTAGCTTTTTTATTTTTGGACTATCATAGTAGCCTGACAGATTGCTTAGACTATAATTTGAACTAGGCACTTAAGTAAATTCTACATAAAATTTAAAGGGAAATCTGAAAATGTTTGGAGACTTGTATCCAGAAAGGAATTTATTATGCCTAGGTTGTTTATAGAATTTTTATATGTATATTTTTTATATTATTTTTGGCGTGCTTATACAATTTTATTTTATTTATTTATTTATTTATTTTACTAAAACCTTTTTTACTAAAAACATACCTTACACTAACAACTTTCTTTACATATTTTCTAATCTCAGAGCTCTACCCAAAGCAATAAGTTTATATGCAGTGGAAGGGCTTAGATAGGATTTAACGTGGCATTATTAGGGAAACTCAAAGCTATACAAAAGCCATCCAAAAAGCACCTTAGTTAGCCTGTTTATTAACACCTTTTTAAAAATTTTGTTTACCGAATTTGCCTTGAACGTTCGCAATTTATTATTGTTTATATTATATATATTACTTATATTACTTATATATTGGCTATATATATTGCTTATATTACTTATTTTGGTTGAGGATTCTAGGGTATACTTTTAAAATGAAATGATAGAACTACAGTTATTAGCAGAAATTTTTTCGTAGCAGTATTTAGAATCTGTAAGCTTTTATACTCACTTTGAAAGTTTTTCCACTGATTTACTTATGCTTATTAATTCTCTTTGTTCTCAGTTTCCCCTCTGCCGAGAGCCGGGCAGGTCCTGTGCGCAGGCCCCCAGGGCCTCAGCGGGCAGGGCGTGGCGGGCCCCCAAGGCTGCTCGCGCAGGCTGCAGACCATGGGGCAAGGGTAGCCGCCTGGGCCGGGCTTTGTTTCCTGCGAGGCGGGACTCTGAGCGTCGGCCCTGTTTGGGTGGAATAAAAGATTTGGCCCACGGGGGGGGGGGG
>NW_007087033.1:429892-433698 GCF_000164805.1 Carlito syrichta
GTTACATCCTGCCATACGAGGATGCAGGGCTGATCCAGGCGGCCATGACGGAGAACAGGAAGATAATATGCTTAACCTGCAAAGCAAAACTTAGTGATTAAGTTCCCTCTGGTGGCCATCTTACATTGAAGGATGGCCATTTTTTTTTAGAAACGATTTCACTCAGATTATCAGCCCTTTTCTTTACGTCCGAGAAATGATCAGTCATAAGAGTTAGAGGATTTTAGTCAGTCTCTGTCCCATGTTTTCCATCCACAGTAACATACACACAAGCACAGCAGACCAAAAAGACGCCACCAACACAAAAATATGTTTTCCTACGGCCGTGGAGATAGATGAAACCGATCTGAAGGCAAGTCCATGCCTCTTGGTGCTGGGCTACCTCCAGATATGAGGACAGCGCTATCCTCCAAATGGGGGCCTGGTGCGTACCTGAAAAATCGGGCATACCAGACGATCCCCTCTTGCCGGCCCACCAGTGCTCCGGGAGCTAAACTGAACACAGGCTGAGTCCACACTTCTCAGCACTCTGGACTCCCTTACAGGTAGAGGTGAGGACAGACAGCTTCCGCCCTGTCCTCCAGATGGGGGGTGCTGGGACGTCTCCCAGGATTCCTGGCCAGCGGCCCCAGGGCGCGTCCGCCCACACCTTCTTCCGGCCTTATAGGTTGGATATCGATATCCTACAAGAAGCACGCTAACGAACAAGTAACAAACAAGCAGACAGACAGACAAGCTAACGAACAGGCAAACAGACAGACAGTAGAGTGCACTCACCCGCCGGCGTTGAGACCCTCCTGGGCCGAGGTCTAGGAGGTCTCTCAGATCTCGGTGGGACCTCCAGGCTGACGGATTGGATTTTTAATCCATAAAAAAACCAGCAAAATTCAATCCTTTTTTTTCTTTCCCTTTTTCTTAGTCCTGGAATTGTCATTCCAGTTTTCCAACATTCGCCCCAATGGACTATCTGGGGGAATTTTAAGAGAGTTTTCCTGACCTCCCTTCCTAGGCCTAGACTGTTTATTACCCATTCTTGGTTACCAAGTAAGCTGTATGATTTTGGAGTTTCCCAAAAGTGTGCTTAACTTCCCTTACTGGAAGTTTCTCACAGACCTTAAGACTCTGGGTATTTCCTGAGGTGCTCAACCTCCCTTATTGGAGGTTTCTTGCAAACTTCAGGAGTTGCTTTGTCCACCTCCCTCTGGTCATTTCCGTCGTGGGACAACAAAAACATAGATTGGGACTCCACAATTGCTTCATATCTTGGGATATGTCTCTGTCACACACACACTCAACCTCCAAGAATGCCCCAACCACCAAGGCAGTACTTATAGTCCAGTTTTTCCTACCTTGGCTAGTGCAGGAGTTTGCCTGGCTGCTGCAGTGCCTGTTTTTTTTTTTTTTTTTGGTGTATCATTTCTGCTGCCTCTGGAACAATAGTCTCGGATTTCTCTGCAGTCCTGTGAGCAACTGAGACACCCAAGCAGAGTAGGCCACCTGAAATAGGGTGGGATGTGTCTCTCCCCCACTGCTGGGGGTCCCTCTCTCACAGATGCAGAGTATCCTGAACGAGCTCCCAAACTGTGAGATATGAACTCACCTGTCCAAAATCAAAGGATGGACATGGAGATGTGGAGCGCAGCAGAAGTGAGACTTTAATGGTGGTCTTGGAAGATTGGGTGTCTGGTGGACAGGCACACCAGGACTGTTATAATTAGCATATTTGTTGCCCAGAATGCTAGTCCCTCCCCTGGTCTCCCATAGACTGGGCTCCACAGGGGTCACAACCTCCCCCCCCCCACTATCTACATGGAACACATCAGTTGGGTCATGTAATTAGTTTATTGGCATGTCCTATTTGCCGATTGGTTTACAGGATTTCATTTTGATTGGTTCCCTCCAAAATTTGAACATAAAAACCTGCCAAAGTGAAAGCCTAAGAAAAAGAGAACTGCTGGGCTCGGTGGCTCAGCCTGTAATCCTGCGCCTTTGGGAGGCTGAGGTGAGTGGATTGCCTGAGCCCGTGGGTTTGAGACCTGCCTGGGCAACTTAGCAAGACCTCATCTCTACAATAAATCAAAAAATCAGCCGGGCATGGTAGCGCACTCCTGTAGTTCCAGTTACTTGGAAGGTTGAGGCGGAAGGATCGCTGGAGCCCAGCAGGTCGAGGCTGCGGTGGCCAGGAGTGGCCACTGCACTCCGGTCTGGGTGACAGAGTGAGACTCCAACTCAAAAAAAAGAAAAGAAATTACCATTCTTATTTCTCACAATTACCTGTGACACTCTTTGAATCTAGCACAGGTTAGACATAGATAAATGAATTTCCAATAGGTAAGTTTTAGGAAGTGTTCAGACATTCTACTGCAGGCCAAGCAGTAGCCTACCACACCCTCTTGGCAAATCTCCATCAGATGCAAGACAAGGGCAGAGCCATAGAAATGATAATAGATCACATTTTGGTCAAAGAGTTTATGGATTGCAAATGTCTGGCAAGTCTCTTGCAGGAAAAAACCCCTCCAGGGCCAAATCCTCAAGTTAACCGAATCAGACCTTTGTGACCTTCATGACACAGACAGATCCCTCCCAACCATAGCAGCAATCAGGTGACTAACCCACCCATCTGTCTGCTGTCCATCACCTGATGTTAGTACCTGCACTTTTCATGATGATGTGGAGCAGAACACCACCCAATCACCTTAATGACCTTTCCCCGTCAAAGGGAAGGGTTAAAAGCATTCAACCTCAAGTGGCCAGATGTCGTTGCCAGGTTATTGCTAGGCCACTGCCAGACCATTGCAGCTATTGACAGACCATCACAGCCATTGCCTTGCTAAGGTGTGGTGTGGCCATGTGCTCTTTGTGCTATGGCTAGGCCATTTTTCCTGGCTTTGGCCCCCTTTCTCTACCTTGGGGAGGTGAATCTTCTCTTTCTCTAATTTCCTTTTGTTTTCAGTTGGAGTCTCACTCTGTCACTCAGGCTGGAGTGGAATGGCACACTCATGGCCACTGAAGTCTTGACCAGTTGGGCTCAGGCAATCCTTCCACCTCAGCCTTCCAACTAGTGATTAGAGGAACTACAGGCATGCATCACCATTCCTGGCTAATTTTTTGATTTATTGTAGAGACAAGATTTCACCAAGTTGCCTGGGCTGGTCTTGAACCTGTGGGCTCAAGCAATCCTCTTGGCCTCCCAAAGTGCTGGGATTATAGGCATGAGCCACCATGCTCGGCCTCTAATCTACTTTTAAATAAACTTGTTTTCTTATCTAACTTCTGTGCAATTCTTTGCATCGTTCATGTGGTATCAGATTGCACACTAGACACCCCACATCCCCAGCGGGCCTGTCCTAATATTCTGGAGACCCCACTGGGAGAGTATGTGACCCTAACAAATGCTTTTAAACTTTTCCCTTGATGACAGGTTGATGGGTGGTGGTCTGCTCCATGCAGCATGAAGCGGCAGGTAACCCCAGGTACTGATGTCAGGTGATGAACAGCAGGTAGATGGGTAGGTTCGTCACATGATTGCTGCCATGGTGATAGGGCCTGTCTTGTCTCAGGAAGGTCAAGAAGGTATGATTAGGTTAACTTGGGTCTTATGGGTGAGGCAAATACTTAAAATAGAAAGATTAGTTAGTACAAAACAAGCTGGAGAGGTGTTGTAAAATAATCAATAGCTACCTCTGAGAAACTGGTCCTGTCCTTGGCTAGTGATTAGAGGAAAAGTTAAGTGGACTGCTAGAAAAACATGAAGCCGGGCTCAGTGGCTCAGCCTGTAATCCCGCACCTTTGGGAGGCTGAGGTGA
>NW_007087033.1:433786-538082 GCF_000164805.1 Carlito syrichta
GGGCGTGGTAGCACGTGCCTCTAGTTCCAGCTACTTGGAAGGCTGAGGCGGAAGGATTGCCAGAGCCCAGCAGGTTGAGGCTGCAGTGGCCGGAAGCGGCCACTGCACTCCAGTCTGGACGATAGTGAGACTACAACTCAAAAAAAAGAAAGAAAGAAAAACATGAGATTTAGGCAATGCTAAAATGACTGCTCATTGAGTATATTCAGTCCATGTTATGTCCTTTCAAAGATATAGCTTAGATAATTAGAAAACCAGATAATCAGGCATCCAGTTGGGCACTTCTTATTTAGACATAGCTCTCTAGAACACAGGTTCCCAACCGGACTATACAGCAGGAAGTGTGCAGTGGGAGAGCAGGAAAAGCTTCATCTGTATTTACAGTGCTCCCGTCACTCACATGACCACCTGAGCTCTGCCTCCTGTTAGATCAGTGGCAGCATTAGATTCTCATAGGAGCGCAAACCCTATTGTGAACTGCATGTGCGAGGGATCTAGGTTGCACGCTCCTTACAAGAATGTAATGCCTGATGATCTGAGGTGAGTTGGGGCAGTGATGCTAGTGCTTGGGAGTGGCTGCAAATACAGATTAACATTAGCAGTGAGGTTTGACTGCACAGAGACCATCATAAAACAATAGCTTGCAGACTTATGGCAGAGAGGGACTAAAGACAGTTAAAATTATTCCTTTTCAAGCAGGGCTCGGTGGCTCAGCCTGTAATACCAGCAATTTGGGAGACTGAGGTGAGTGGGTTGCCTGAGCCCACGGGTTCAAGACCCGCCTGGGCAACTTGGCGAGACCTCATCTCCACAATAAATCAAAAAATTAGCCGGGTGTGGTAGTGCGCACCTGTAGTTCCAGCTACTTGGAAGGCTGAGGTGGAAGGATCGCCGGAGCCCAGCAGGTCGAGGCTGCAGTGGCTGGGAGCGGCCACTGCACTCCAGCCTGGGTGACAAAGTGAGACTCCCACTCAAAAAAGAAAAAAATTATTCCTTTTCAAAAATCAACCTGCAAGCTCCAAACCTGCTAGACATGGAACATAAGAAAAACAAATAGCCACAAGCCTCTTTCCTGTAAGAGCAAGATAGTAATCGGTTCACAACCTTACCCCCCCATCCTCTCTTTGTAAAATTATCAGTTTACAACCCCTCCTTATCATGTATATCCTGGAAGCAATTTGTTCTTTGAAAATCTGGTTTTGCTGAGTACAATCTTGCAAATTCCAAAGAAAAATGTTTAGTCATACAACCTGACCCCGTCCTTTACCTAAACTAACATATAAAGCCCTTCTCTTCTTTCTCTGGGTTGCTTAGTCTTGGGGCATTATTAGCCTGCTGAGTCTTCCCCCATGCCAATAAAATGCTGCTTCTTGAATTAGCCTTGGTGTTATGGTCTCTCTGTTTTCTCGTAACAGACTCATGTCAAAACCCTATCAGTGAGTGACAAGTGAGCTGATGTAAAGCCTGGTGGCAGCCTTTAAGTCAGAATCCGACACTTTATTTTAATCCCTGTGTGGCCCGCCCATTATTTTATGTACCACTTCTGTCTGCACCTCTTTTTTTATGGTGAATTTTGTATTTCATTATCTATTATGATGTAACAATAATAGAAATAAAGTGCACAATAAATTCTATGTGCTTGCATCATCCAGAAACCATACCTCTTGTCCATGGAAAAATGTCTTCATCCCCCTTTCCCCCACTGCCTGATAATCCCCTGGCAGCAGCCCTACTAGCTGCAGCAAGTCACCACCCCCATGTGTACTTGGGAAGCCATACAGGTTTCCACATGGCTTAACAGGTCTCTCCTCAGGGGTGTGGCCGGGACAAAAGGATATCAAAGCTCTTGTATGTTGTTTTCTTATGATAAATTTCTCTCAAGTTATATCTAAACTGGGACTATATCAACCTTCTTTCCAGACAAAAGTAAAGGTATCATGTAAGTCAATCCTGTTAACTAACTACAAAAAGGTCAATTGTAATTTTAATCTACTTTTCCAACCAAACTTGCAAGTTTGCTAGTAAAATTTTACTTCCAACCTTATCATGCGTTAACATTAGTGCTAAATAACACCACTGTTTGCTCTATCAGTCTTGCTAAAGTTGTATTTTATAAACAAAAGGTTAAATCACTGTTGTGCCCAACGAGCACCCTCTTATAAGACAGGTAAAGCTTTAATGCTAAACACCTGCATTACATGATAAGGTTAAGTCACTTTTACTAAGCCTAGTACTTCTCCTGCCAGATGGGTAAAATGCTGGGTACTCTGTGTGTGCACAATAAGGATGGGAACTGATCACTCTCACCTAATTGTCCACACCTTACAACTAAGACTACAATTTAGTAATTCATAAGTGTTTTTTTTTAACAACTTTGCCTGTTCAAATTTATAAGTAGGCACAAATCATTTCACATCCATGTGGTCTGTTCACTCCAAAGGGTTTTACATCAAACTGTTACAAACAGAAATAATCATAATGTCTTATGTGTAACCTATTAAAAAGAACTTTTGAGTTTTTTTTCTAGCTGAGACACTAGAAACAGAAACTAGCAACAGGGTGCCAACATGGAGGGCTGCAGAACCAGAGGGCCAAAGAGGCACCCCAATTGGCAGTCACCATTAGTGACAAAACTCCAACTGCCCATCAGACACCTGGTAAGAACAAACCTGCTAAGGGGATGGTGTCCATTGCTTGAAAGTACAGTCTGTGGGAACACTGAAAGTATAGTTGCCCCCAAAAGGCCTTAACCTCCTGGAACTTGTCCACCGTGCCGGCCAAAAATCCATTGCGAAGCAGGTGCACTCCCTTCTGAAGAGAGAAGAGAACACTTGGCTCACAAATGGTGGCCATGAATAGAGGCCTGAAAATCTACTAAACTGCCTGGCACTGGCTCACCATCACCCCAACAACCCCCAGGTAAATATTAGTGCTCTGGAACCCAAATTAATTTCTTAATTTAACACAGGTGCCAGCCTTTTAGTCCTGGCCATCCATGTTGAAATCATATAGCCTTATCCAAAATAATTTTTTCCTTTAAACAACAGAAGGGGGAAGAAAGAGACAAAATTCAACTAGCCCTCCCCCACTGTCTTCGTTACAAAAAAAAAGCAAAGTTGTTTTTTTTCTTTTCAAAATTTTTGGACTATCACTTGGGCTAAATAAGTAACTTTTGCAATAACTACTGTAATTTTGTGTTGTAACATTATGCTTTAAAAAAAATTTTTTTTTTTTTGAGTTGGAGTCTCACTCTGTCACCCAGACTGGAGTGCAGTGGCCACTCCCGGCCACCGCGGCCTCAACCTGCTGGTCTCTGGCGATCCTTCCGCCTCAGCCTTCCAAGTAGCTGGAATTACAGGCATGCGCTACCACGCCCGGCTGATTTTTTTTGATTTATTATAGAGATGAGGTCTCTTCAAATTGCCCAGGCGGGTCTCGAACCTGTGGGCTCAGGCAATCCACTCACCTCAGCCTCCCAAAGGCACGGGATTACAGGCTGAGCCACTGAGCCTGGCTAAAAATTTTTTTAAAACTCTTAAAGTTCTCAATCAGTCTGTCTAGGGTGGGGTAAGAAACAAGTCCCAGAAACCACATCTGCCCCACACCCTCCCGAGCTAACTGCAGACCAGGTAGATTAATTTCGCTCACAGAAGTTTGTGATCGGCTATAGTGATTTTCAGTGCCAAATTACTAACAACTTTGGGATCTCCTTCTACACACAAGGATTGCATTATTTTTGTTAAACTCTAAGGTAATATTTCCCTGTCAGAAGGCCCATACCATTCCACTCCTCTCATCAAAAGTGGAAAAACGTCAATCTCGCATCTTGCTGGCATACTGTTTACCTGGGTTTAACCCTCTAGTATATCAATTGTTGTAAAGGTACATCAGATCTATTATAAAACAGAAGGGATCGTTTTTTCTTGCCAATGTTTACCTGTTTTGTTTTGTTTTTTTTTGGTTGGAGTCTCACTCTGTCACCCAGACTGGAGTGCAGTGGCCACTCCCGGCTACTGCAGCCTCGATCTGCTGGGCTCCAGTGATCCTTCCGCCTCAGCCTTCCAAGTAGCTGGAATTACAGGTGTCCACTACCACGCCCAGATAATTTTTTGATTTACTGCAGAGATGAGGTCTCACCAAGTTGTCCAGGCAGGTCTCGAACTTGCGGGCTCAGGCAATCCACTCACCTTGACCTCCCAAAGCACTGGGATTATAGGCTGAGCCACCGAGCCCAGCCTTACCTGTTTTAAATTCTCAGTTTAAGCTACAACCTAACTACATGTCTCTAATGTTTTAAATTTTTCTTCAAACGTTGTCAAAGTAGCTATATTTCCTTGTTTAAGTTATTAACAAAACTTATAACTGTCTATAAATTCTTATCACAACCCAAAAAAGCTAAAAGACAAACTGCGGGGACGGAAGTCTACATATGGAACCAGGAATTGACTGGTGCAACAATGAGAACTGCCTGGACTTCTGTAGTTGGTATCAACTCACTGGGTAACTGTAAATACATTTTACTAAACATCAAAAACTTGCTATGTTATAACAGCGGCTATAGTGGCCTTTATTATAATAATATTCAGTCTTATAGTCAATACTTTGGATACAAATACTAAAAATACTTAACTCCATGGGCTCCTGTCCTCTCATTCCCTCCTCTCGCTCTAGACAGGTAGGGACAGCGCTACACCCCATGTGGAGTAGGAAGTAGCTACAGAAGCCTGACCTTCGTCCCTGTTCCCAGGTACAAATACGAATATTAGTCTTTTTGCCTCAGCATAGCCATTAGAAAGCATTCAGAAAAAAAAGAAAGAAAGAAAGCATTCAGACAAGCAGCAGCCTATCCCATCCTCTCCTAGGCAAATCTCCATCAGATGCAAGACCAGGACAGCCCAACCTTTCAATTCTTGGTTTAGTATAATAATCTCTAGTAAACTTTTAGGTTCCTTGTCAAGACTGAAGATCAAAGATCTCCCTTTGGCTGATCAAAGTCATAAAAGTGATAATACAACCACCTTTGGTCAAGGAGTTTATGAATTGCAAATGTCTGAGTTTGTGAATTGCAAATGTCTAACAAATCTCTTGCTGGAAAAAAAAAACCCTCCAGGCCCAAACTCCCCAAGTTAACCTAATCGGCTCTTTGTGACCTACTTGACAAAGATAAACCCCACCATGGCAGCAATCATGTGACTAACCCACCCATCTGCCTGCTGTCCATCACCTGATATCAGTACCTGTGCTTGCCTGCCCCTTTGTGATGACGTGGAGCAGACCACCACCCAATCACCTTAATGATCTTCCCCCATCAAGGGGAATAGTTAAAAGAAACCAGTGGCCATTGCCTTGCTAGTCTCTGGTGTGGCCATATGCTCTTTGAGCTATGGCTGTCGCCATGCTTTCTGGCTTTGGCCCCTCCCCCACCTTGGGAAGGTGAATCGTCTCTCCCTTCTCTTTCTCTCTCTAATTTACTTTTAAATAAACTTTTCTTCTTTTTTTTTTTTTTTTTTTTTTTACCTCTTTGTGTGTTGCAATTCTTTACATTACTCGGATCTCTGGTTACGGTGCTTTGCCTCCCCCTCTCCAGCCACCCTCACCCTATCCATACCCTAACAGCTATGTTTTATATGAAAAAAAAGTTTACCTTTTAGTGAACTGCAAATAATTATTGGAAACCCAAACTCTGGAATGTTTCCAAATTTATCTGAACTTGTAAGTATAGTTACCCCCAGTATCATTTCAGGGCCTGCCTCAGATATCAAAAATCACATAAGCTGAAGTCCCTGATATAAATTGTATAGTATTTGCTTCATTAACCTAATAGAAAGAAGCTGAGGCAAAATTAATATAAGAAAATAGTCTATAGCTGGGCGTGGCGGCGTGCATCTGTAGTTCCAGCTACTTGGAAGGCTGAGGAGGAAGGATCACAAGAGCCCAGCAGGTGGATGCTGGGGTGGCCATGAGTGTGCCATGGCACTCCAGCCTGGGCAACAGAGTGAGACTCCAACTCAAAAAAAAAGAAGATAGTTTACTTGGGCCAAGATTGAGGATTACAACCAAAGAGCATAGATTCAAGTTGCCCTGAATATTCACTATGAATTTTTTTTTTGAGTCAGAGTCTCACTTTGTCTCCAGGCTGGAGTGTAGTGGCATGCTCACGGCCACCACAGCCTCAACCTACTGGGCTCAGGTGATCCTTCTGCCTAAGTCTTCCAAATAGCTGGAACCACAGGAGTGTGCCACCATGCCAGCTAATTTTTAAATTTATTGTACAGACGAGGTCTTGCCAAGTTGCTCAGTTTTGTCTCGAACCCCTGAATTTAGGCATTCCTCTGGTCTCTGCCTCCCAAAGTGCTGGGATTACAGGCATGGGCCACCATGCCTTGCTTACTCTGAATATTACAAGTGGGTTTAAAAATATGTATATAGCTGGGCTCCGTGGCTCAGCCTGTAATCCCACGCCTTGGGAGGCTGAGGTGAGTGGATTGCCTGAGCCTGAGGGTTCGAGACCCGCCTGGGCAACTTGGTGAGACCTCATCTCTACAATAAATCAAAAAATTAGCTGGGTGTGGTAGCATGCGCCTGTAGTTCCAGCTGCTTGGAAGGTTGAGGCGGAAGGATCGCCAGAGCCCAGCAGGTCGAGGCTGCAGTGAACGGGAGTGGCCACTGCACTTCAGTCTGGGTGACAGAGTGAGACTCCAACTCAAAAAAAAATATATGTATATAAGAGGCTGGGCTCAGTGGTTCTACAATTCCAGCACTTTGGGAGACCGAGGTGAGTGGATGGCCTGAGCCTGTGGGTTTGAGTCCAGCCTGGGCAACTTGGTGAGCCCTTGTCTCTACAATAAATAAAAAAATTTAGCTGGGTGTGGTAGCACGCACCCGTAGTACCAGCTACTTGGAAGGCGGAGGCGGAAGGATCGTCAGAGCCCAGCAGGTCAACATTGGGGTGGCCATGAATGTGCCACTTCACCCCAGCCTGGGTGACAGAGTGAGACTCCAACTCAAAAATATGTATAAAAAGTATATATATATGAGATGAGGGTCTTACTTTGTTGCCCAGGCTGGAGTACAGCAGCTATTCACAGGCACAGTCATGGTGCCTACAACTTCAAACGCCAGGGCTCAAGTAATCCTCCTGCCTCAGCTTATCACTGGAACTACAGGTATGTACTTCCAGCCAACAAGTAGATTTTTAAAGGAAAAGAAGAGGCAACCTTAACCTTGACTTGCTGGCCTCAGGTGATCCTTCTTCCTCAGTCTTTCAAGTAGGTGGAACTACAGGCATGTGCCACCATGCCTGGCTAATTTTTTGATTTATTGTAGAGATGAGGTCTTGACAAGTTGCCCAAGCTGATCTCGAACCCATGGGTTCAGGCAATCCTCTCACCTCAGCTCTCCCAAAGTGCTGGGATTATAGGCTTGAGCTACTATGCCTGGTCTAAGAACTTGGTTTCTTAATCATCACAAATAAGATATATAAAGCAGGTCAGTATGTCCTTTTTTTTTTAAGGCACTCATGCTCTCTCTTGAATGTCTTTTTTTTTGAGTTGGAGTCTAACTCTGTTGCCCAGGCTGGAGTGCCATGGTACACTCACAGCCACCACAATGTCGACCTGCTGGGCTCAGGCGATCCTTCCACCTCAGCCTTCCAAGTAGCTGGAACTACTAGCGTGTGCTACCATGCCAGACTAATTTTTTGATTTGTTGTAGATACTGAGATAGAAAAACAGTAATTAAGCAGGAAAGCTGACCTCAAGGGTCTTATCTTAAGTAAGCAACTGCACGCCATTTCCCTTAACTGCAATCTCTGCTTCTGTAAACACACTTTATTGCACCTCATATGGAAATGTCCATAAAGATGTCTGCTTCAATGCTTATTTTGGAAGTAACCATTCCTGGTCCTAAATTTAAAACTGTAAACCCACCAATGGCAAACCCATGTGTGTTGTAACCACAAAAAGCTCTATGAAAGCAGCTTGAAGCTGAGGGTTGGGGCTCAGGTTTTGGGAGGCTACTGTACCTGAGACTTCTGGAATAAACACCTTCGATTCTCCTCTGGTGCTGGTTCTAAGTGTGTTCATTCCTGTTCCTGGTGAGTTGCTGCAGTTGCTGTAACATTTGGTGCATTGACCGGGAAGTCCCATTGCACCCTCAGATGAGGCTGGCCCCTTGAGCCACCGCCATTGTTGGACTCAGCTGTGACCCGAGAGTGGCCCAAGGATGAGGAAGGCGCACCTCCCAGCCTGTTTTCTGGGATCCAGACTCCCTGAGCTGCAACCCAGACCAACAGATTGCACTCCACTTGGTGGACCAAACAGAGAGAGCGGACCCATCGATCAGGACTCCAGGAACTGGTAAGACACCACAGGGTGCCCAGCCAGGCAGGGCCACCAAATAGTGGTAACAGGAGCCTGATCACCTCCCAGCAGTTATTGTAATTGCTTAGGTAGAATCTTCAGGGGGGAGGTTCGTCTGCATCTGGAATGAAAGGGAGTGAATGTGGTGTGAATGTATGTGTGACTCCACGGTCTCAGGACTACAGCGTCTGATTGGGCCCTAACCTGCAAGCAATGTGAGTTCTGTCCTGGACGGTGCCTGTCCAGAAGGTCTTTGTCATTTGTTCTGCAACATCGACACAATGGGAGACACACTATGGGAGGGTCCCCTTCAAAACTCACTGTCTTAGACTGTATGATCAAAAGCTTCAGGAAAGTTTATGTAGGAGATTAGGTGTCAAGATGTCTCCAGGAAAGCTGAAAACCCTCTGGGCAATAGAATAGCCGATGTTAAATAAGGAATGGCCCCCAGAGAGAACTCTGGATGTGACCAAGATAAAAACCATGTACCAGCCGGGCTTGGTGGCTCAGCCTGTAATCCCACGCCTTTGGGAGGTTGAGATGAGTAGATTGCCTGAGCCCACGGGTTTGAGACCCACCTGGGCAACTTGATGAGACCTCATCTCTACAATAAATCAAAAATTAGCCGGGCATGGTAGTGCACGCCTGTAGTTCCAGCTGCTTGGAAGGCTGAGGCAGAAGGATCGCCGGAGCCCAGCAGGTCGAGGCTGTGGTGACCAGGAGCAGCCACTGCACTCTAGTCTGGGCGACAGAGTGAGAGTCCAACTCAAAAAAACCAAAAACAAAAAACCATGTAGCAGATGGTAACCAGGGAGCTGGGCCACACAGATCAGTTTATAAGGAATGGCCTCTGGAGAAAACTCTGGATATAACCAAGATAAAGGCCGTGTTCTGGGTGGTAACTGGGAAGCCGGGCCACCCAGATCAGTTTCCATATATAGATTCATGGCTGCAATTGCATTAGCTCAGTCCCCTTGGATAAGGTTTTGGACTGGTAGGCAGGGACAGAGTAGAATCCTCCTAGCCAAGGCTCCACTTCACCCAAAGAATCAAAACTGAGACCAAGCCAAAACTCTGCCAATTATCCAGGGAGACCCAGATGATGAGCCTTTGTTGCTACCACCCCTCCACCACACCACTGATACCAGACGCCCCCCTTCTGCCAGACACACCACCACCATCTATGTCCCTACCACCGCCTGCAGAGCTGGACCAAATGGGAAGGTGCCTGTGCTCAGCCTCAAGTCAGCGGTCTGCACTCCAAATGCTCCTGCATGAGATCAGAGGTCCCCAACAAGTGACACAAGGTGGCAATGTCCAGGGTGGACAATCAATCTTCTATTACCAGCTGTTTGCTGGCACAGACTTGCTAAATTGGAAGCATCATACACCCTCTTACTCAGAAAAACTCCAGGCTATATTTGACTTAGTTTGAGTCCGTCTGTCAGACTCATCTTCCCACTTGGAGAGATTGCTGCCTGCTCCTCCTAACCCTTCTCAATACTGAACAGTGGTGACGAGTAGAGACAGAAGCCTGAAAATGGATGGCAGGATGTGCCCTGGGAGGCGTATTAGATCCTGAAACCTGGGTAAGGGGCGCTTTCCCAGAGGAGATTCCGAATTGGGACCCGAACTCAGAGGGACAGAGGACTGGAGGGCCAACCTAAAAAAAAAAAACCAACAGGCCCTCCTGGAAGGATCAAAAGCAGGAGCTAAAAATATGTCCAATACCAGTGAGGTCCTCCCAAAGCCAGATGAAAGTCCATCAGACTGATATGAAAGACTTTGTGAAGTGTTCCAGTTGTATACTCCCTTCAGTCCTGAGGCCCCTGAAAATCAGCACATGGTGAATGCTGCTGTTGTGGGCCAGGCATGGGGTAACATCTGAAGAAAGCTACAAAAACTTGAGGGGTCTGCCGGGTTGAACAGCACCCAACTACTGGAGGTGGCCAGCAAAATCTCCATAAATCAAGAGCACGCTGTGAAAAAAAAGCTAACCAAAAAATGAAGCAAAGCCAGGCTTGGTGGCTCAGCCTGTAATCCCGCGCCTTTGGGAGGCTGAGTTGAGTGGATTGCCTGAGCCCGCGGGTTCGAGACCCACCTGGGCAGCGAGACCTCATCTCTACAATAAATCAAAAAAATCAACCGGGCGTGGTAGTGTGTGCCTGTAATTCCGGCTACTTGGAAGGCTGAGGCGGAAGGATCGCCGGAGCCTGGCAGGTGGAGGCCGCGGTGACTGGGAGCAGCCACTGCATTCCAGTCTGGTTGACAGAGTGAGATTCCAATTAAAAAAAAATGAAGCAAAAGGTGGCTCTCCTTGCTGGGCCTTAAGTTGGCTGGCTACATGCGAGCCAAAGTCAAGGCAAGCAAAAGCAAAGCCCAGGTCCCGTACCCCCTTTACAAAAGAACCAATGTGCCTACTGCAAGAAAATTAGACACTGGGGGTGGGGGGGAACCAGGCACCGACGACCACTGACCTGACTAGGACCTGCAGGTCATCAACAAAGTCATAATAACCATCCATCTGGTGGTCCCTAACCCATACACCCTCCTAGGTTTCATACCTGCAGAGGCCCATTGGTACACCTGCCTGGATCTAAAGAATGCTTTCTTTTGCATTTGTCTGGCACTCATGAGTCAGCCCATGTTTGCCTTTGAATGGGAAGACCCTGCCACTGGCCGATAGGAACAATTAACTTGGACCTGGTTGCCCCAGGGGTTCGAGAACTCCCCCACCATATTTGGGGAGAATCTGGCACGCTTCCCAAGTGCAGAAGTCAAGTGTACACTCCTGCAATATGTGGATGATCTCCTCCTGGCAAGTGCAACCTTGGAGGACTGCACTAAGGGAACAGAGACATTGTTAGACTTGCTCCAGAAAACTGGATACAGGTTGTTGTTCCTTAAAAAGGCCCAGATTTGTCAGAAAACAGTCAAGTACTTGGAGTTTCTAATCTCAAAAGGGAATCGGGCCTTGGAGCCTGAATGGAAAAAGGCAACTTGGGCCCTTCCAACCCTGAAGACCTGAAGGAAAATCCAAGAGTTTCTGGGAGCCTTCGGTTTCTGTCACATCCGGATCCCTAACTACTCATTAATAGACAAACCTCTCTACGAAACCACAAAGAGGAGAGAAAAGGAGCCATTCCAATGGGGGCAACAGCAACAGGAAGCCTTTCTTACCCTTAAGCAGGCTTTACTGAAAGTCCCTACCTTGGGACTCTCTGATGTAACTTGAGAATTTAATCTCTTCATTCATGAGAAAAAGGGAATGGCCCTGGGAGTTCTAACCCAGAACATAGGACCCTGGCCATGGCCTGTGACTTATCTATCCCAACCAATAGACACAGTGGTGACTTGATGGCCACCCTGCCTGTGGGCCCTGGCTGCCAGTGCTTTCTTGGCCGAAGAGGCAGCCAAACTTACCGTGGGACAAATCCTGAACATCAGAGTCCCTCATGCAGTCACGACCCTAATGGACCACTGAGGGCACCACTGGCTTACCAACCCACGCATGAGCCGCTACCAAGGCCTTCTGTGTGAAAACCCCTGGGTGTGCCTACTGTCAAAACTTTAAGTCCAGTCACTTTCTTATCTGCTGAACCAAGACCCCCAGACCATGACTGTTTTGAAACAACAGATGAGATCTACTCAAGCTGCCCAGATCTCACAGATCAGTCTTTGCCTTCTCCAGACTGTGTTCTCTACACTGATAAAAGCAACTTCCGGTCAAATGGGAAGCATTTGGTGGGATATACAGTCATAACAGAAACAGAAGTAATAAAGCCAAGGGCCCTACCCATGGGATGTTCAGCTCAACGGGTAGAGCTGATGGCTTTAATCAGGGCCCTAGAATTAAGCAAAGAACAGAAGGTAAATATCTATGCAGACTCAAAATATGCCTTTGCCACTCTCCATATACATGGGGCTCTCTATAAAGAAAGAGGACTCCTTACCTTAGGAGGAAAAGTTATCAAAAATCAAGCTAAAATCCTATGCCTCCTATCCCATGGTTGCTGGAGTCGTCCATTGGCGAGGACACCAAAAGGGAAAAAGTTCCATAATCAAGGGAAACCAAAGGGCAGACATGGAGGCCAAATAGGCAGCCATGACAGTGACCCCTCAGGCCCCTCCCAGGAAAATTTTGATGATCTCATTGGTGCCCAAACACCCAACCTATGCCCAGGAAGAAAGAATCTAGATAAAAAAGGGAAAGGGTGCCAAGGGGTCAGATAAATGATGACTTCACCCCACCGGACATCCCTTTGTCCCAAACTACCTGGCCTATCCCCTGGTTCACCAACTTCATGAAGACACCCATATGGGAATAATGGCATTAGAAAACTTAGTAAACCAGTGTTACTATATGGTCAAACTCCCTATGCTTTGTGGAAATGTAACCCAGAAATTTCAGACATGTGCTCACAACAATGCTAAACAAGGGCCTTCCCAGCTACCAGGAATATAAAGAACTGGACAAAGTCCCAGCAAAGGATATAAATATCTATTAGTCATTGTATGCACCTACTCAGGCTGGGCTGAAGTGTACCCCACCAGAACTGAGAAAGCCATAAAAGTATCGAGAATCCTACTGACTGAAATCTTACCTAAATGTGGAATGCCCACCTCAATCGGATCAGATAATGGGCCCACCTTCGTAGCTGAAATTACACAAGGACTAGCAAAAGCCCTACAGATCAAATGGAATTTGCACACAGCTTACAGGCCTCAGAGTTCAGGGGAAGTTAAGTGCATGAACTGAACCCTGAAGAAAATTTTAAGTAAGTTTTGTCAGGAAACCCAATTGCCCTGGACTTCTGTACTGCCCAAGGCTCTCCTCTGGGTAAAATGCTCCTCCTGAGCAAAGATCAAGCTCTCCTCCTAGGAAATCCTGTTTGGCATACCTCCTCCCCTTGTAAGGGTCCCCAGAGATAGAAAACAAACAGGAAATGTAAATATCCATTTCTAGTTACAGCTCTTAGCTACCACCATATTCCAGATACACCACTGGGTGCTGGAAAAACTTCTACCTGTAAGCAACCCAGTGCACCCCTACAAGCCAGGAGATTTTGCCTGGGTAAAAGACTGGCACAAGGTACCCCTAAAACTCACACGGAAGGGTCCCTACTCTGTACTTCTAACAACTCCCATAGCTTTTTTTGTTTTTTTTTGAGTTGGAGTCTCACTCTGTCACCCAGACTGGAGTGCAGTGGCCTCCGCCTCAGCCTTCCAAAGTAGCTGGAACTACAGGTGTGTGCTACCATGCCCAGCTCATTTTGATTTATTGTAGAGATGAGGTCTTGCCAAGTTGCCCAGTTGGGTCTCGAAACCGCAGGCTCAGGCAATTGTTGGAAGCTGGCCACGGAGGCCCACTGAGCGTTAGGGATCAGGAAGGGCCGTTGACCCCAAGACCACTAGGATGCGTTCGGGAGCTATTGACCCCATTTCCTCCCCCTTTCTACTCAGCACTAACCAGATTAAGCTCCTGTGAGCTCAAAACATAAAAACTCTGAGATCGGGATGAACACAAGCTAACTTTAGAAGCTCATTGCTCCCATTCTTCCACAAACTGCAGTTTTGGCTTTCACACAACTTACAATTCAAACTCGGGTCACATCTAAGAGTCTTAGTATTGGTCACAGCCTTCTGGGTCATGATCTTAGGATTTATTGAAGTTGAATAAGGTGTAAATTGTAGAATATAGTTTTAGAAGACAGCCATTTTGTTGAAAGAATGCAGCTGGGTTACTTGCAGGTAGCCCACTGTGAACTTTGGACTGGGCCACATTCCAAACATTCTGGGATGGGCCACTTTAGTTTGTAAAGTAAATACTTAAGTCTCTATAGAATTGTTTAACTTGGTATTAGTAAGAAAAGGGTTTATAGGCAATATGAAAAGGGTTTATAGGCAGTACGAAAAGGGTTTATAGGCAGTACAAAAAGGGTTTAAAGGCAATCATGGATTAAGGTTTCATGGATTAGGCTATGGGATTATACCTGAAAGAATATCTGGTGGGTGGGGAACGCCCCTCACACACCCGACTGTGTATAAAAGACCCGTTGTAATTCCCAATAAACGGCTTCTGCACTAAACAGGAGTCCAGTCTCTTTCTTTCTCTCTCTCTCTTTCTCTCTTTCTTCTCCCCACCAATCGCTGACGTTGTCTCCACCTTTGGGATACCCTGAACCTGGCTGGAGCAGGACACCCGCAGGCAATCCAACTCACCTCAGCCTCCCAAAGGCACAGGATTACAGGCTGAGCCACCGAGCCTGACTCTCCCACAGCTTTAAGGATTGCAGGTATAGATACCTGGATCCACCACTCCCAAGTAAAAGCTGCTGCACCACCAGAGAATGCAACCAATTAATGGCAATCAGAGACCCTAAAAACCCCCTCAAAATCACCCTCTGAGCTCACCATTCCACCTCCAGAGAACTTACAGAGTATCAGCCCTGCTTTAGTCACTTGGGAAGCTGACTAATCTATGCACAGGGTAAGCATGAGGATCCAGCCATCAAAACCCTAAATAAACTGTTTCACTGGTTGTTAATTCACTAAATGTATTGCTATCACCCTTTAACTCTTACCCTTTTCATCCTGATTCTCTTGGCTCTGGATGTGGGCCTAATTGCCTTAACCCCCACAGACTGAAAATGTGGCGAGAAGTTCCTGCTAATGCTTCTCCAAAGCTATAAACAACTTGCTTTAAACAATATAAAAAGCAGGTAATGTCCCTTAGAAAAACTTTAAAGGGTATCAAAGGGGAGAATGAGACAGAAAAATAGGAATTAAGCAGGAAAGCTGACCTCAAGGGTCTTATCTTAAGTAAGCAGCTGCACGCCATTTCCCTCAACCACAATCTCTGCTTCTGTAAACACACTTTACTGCACCTCATTGAAAATGTCCATAAAGATGTCTGCTTCAATGCTTATTTTGGAAGTAACCATTCCCGGTCCTAAATGTAAAATTGTAAACCCACTAATGGCAAACCCATGTGTGTTGTAACCACAAAAAGCTCTATAAAAGCAGCTTAGAACTGAGGGTTGGGACTCAGGTTTTGGGAGGCTACTCTGCCTGAGACTTCTGTAATAAACACCTTCGATTCTCCTCTCGGTCTCTGGTGCCGGTTCTGAGTGTGTTCATTCCTGTTGCTGCAATTGCTGTAACAATATGAGGTCTCGCCAAGCTGCCCAGACTGTTCTCGAACCCGTGGGCTCAGGCAATCCACTCGCCTTGGCCTCCCAAAGTGCTGGGATTACAGGCTGAGCCACCGAACCTGACCAAGAGCAGTCATTTTAACATTGCTTAGCTTTGACATGTTTTTCTAGTAGTTCACTTTAATTTACCCTTTAGTTCAGCAACCCTCTTTCAGGTCCCCTCCTATTGCAGGAGCTTTTCTGTCTTCTTAATAAACTCCTACTTTCTCTCACACACATACACACACAAAATTATCGTGTAGTCATTAACCAAGGACAGAACCATGTCCCCAGAGATAGCTATTGATAATTTACAGTCCCTCTGCCCCAAGCCTGCTTTATACTGTTTCTTTTTCTTCCTATTGTTTTTTCCTTTTTGAGTTGCAGTCTCACTCCGTTGCCCAGGCTGGAGTGTAGTGGCATGCTCACAGCCACCCCAGCATCGACCAGTTGGGCTCCGGCTATCCTTCCGCCTCAGCCTTCCAAGTAGCTGGAACTACAGGTCCATGTTACTACACCCTACTAATTTTTGATGTATTGTAGACGAGGTCTCGCCAAGTTGCCCGAGCAATCCACTCGCCTTGGCCTCCCAAAGTGCTGGGATTACAGACTGAGCCACCTAGACCAGCTGTGTTTCTTTTTCTACTCCAAGTTTTTCTTTAGCCATAAAGAACCAGATGACCTACGTGACACAGACAGACTCTATCACCGTGGCAACAATTATGTGATAAACCTACCCATCTACCTGCCTCTTCGTGATGACTAAAATCAGACTACCACCCAATCACCTTAACCTACCCCACACCAAAAGAAAGGATTAAAAAAACATTCAACCTCAAGCAGTCACTGCCATGCTTCTTTGTAAGCTCTGGGCCTCTCCCCAATCTGAGGGAGGTGGATCCCCTTTTCTCTGTCTCTAATGTACTTTCTAAATAAGCCATATTTTCCAATCTAATTTCTGTTCAATTCTTTGCATATTACCTCTACCAGGGGCTCAGCACCCCGGCCCACTGACCTAACAATCCTCCCAGATCTAACATCCTCTGAGACCTAACAAGACCTGAATCCAGAAATCTTCTTGACTGTCTGCCCTCTAGGTTTCCAACTATTAAGTTGTTTCTCTTTAATTTCATAGAAATTTCCCCCCGTTGAATGCCTGACTGCTGGCACCATGAAGCAAATATCCTCTACTACCAAGTCCCAACAGATAATTTAGCTTGGATTTTTTTTTTCAGTTGGAGTCTCACTCTGTCACCCAGGCTGGAGTGCAGTGGCACACTCACAGCCACCACAGCCTCAACCCGCTGCGTTCAGGCGATCCTTCCACCTCAGCCTTCCAAGTAGCTGTAACTACAGGCCCACACCATCACGTCCAGCTAATGTCTTGATTTATTGTAGAGACGAGGTCTTGCCAAGTTGCCCAGGCTGGTCTCAAACCCCTGAACTCAGGTGATCCTCTTGCCTTGGCCTCCCATGGTGTTGGAATTACAGATTTGAGTCACTGCACCCGGCCTTAGCGGGTTTTTAATTAACAAAAGGTGACTGAATGAGGAAATGGAATCAGACTCTTCAAAGGAAAGACAAATATGTCCTCTTTTCTTGAACAAGAATAGGGACTGACAAACATTCTCTGCTTGGTCCAACTTTAGTCATGTCCCTGAATCTTCCTCTAGGCCCATCTGTGTATGTCCCTATAAAATCCAGCATTAGCAAAGAAATCTCCTGTTAGGGTTATATTCCCAATGGGGCCCTCCAGAATGTTAGGTCAGGCCCACAGCGGGGGCGGGGACGGGGCAGGGGGTGAGTGTCCGTGTCTAGTGTGTGATCCAGTGCTGTGGAAAAGATACAAAGAATTGCACCGAAGTTACATTAGAAAATATAGTTTATTTAGAAAGTAAATTAGAGAGAAAAAGAAGAGATTCACCTCCGCAAGGTAGGGAAGGGGGACAAAGCTTAAGAAAACATGATTTTGCCATAGATCAAAGAGCACATGGCCATAGCTTAGCGAGGCAGTGGCAACTGGTTGCTCGTATTTGAATCCTTTTAACCCTTTACTTTGATGAGGGAAGGCCATTAAGGTGATTGGCGGTGGCCTGTTCCACATCATCACGAAGGGGCAGGTAAGTGCAGGTACTGATGTCAGATGATGGACAGCAGGTAGATGGATGGGTTAATCACATGGTTGCTGCCGTGGTGGGTGGGCTAGATGGGAGGAGACAAGGGGAGGGGCTTATCCTGCAAGAGACCTGTCAGATGTTTCCAATCCACAAGCTCTTTAGCAAAATAGGTAAGTCTTATGATCATTTTTTGTTGTTTGAGTTGGAGTCTCACTCTGCTGCCCAGACTAGAGTGCAGTGGCCACTCCCGGCCACTGCAGCCTCGACCTGCTGGGCTCTGGCGATCCTTCCATATCAGCCTTCCAAGTAGCTGGAACTACAGGTGCGCACTACCACACCTGGCTAATTTTTTGATTTATTGTAGAGATGAGGTCTCGCCAAGTTGCCCTGGTGGATCTCGAACCCACGGGCTCAGGCAATCCACTCACCTCAGCCTCCCAAAGGTGCGGGATTACAGGCTGAGCCACCGACCCTGGTTTATAATCATTTTTATGGCTTCAGCTAGCGAAGGGGCCTGAAAGTTTCTTAGAAATTATTATGCTAAACTATGAATTGAATGGTTGGGCTCACCCCTCTTACATCTGATGGAGATTTGCTAAGGGGCTGGGGTAGGCTGCCAGCTTAGGCTGCAGTAAAATGTGAACGCTTCCTAAAACCCGCTATTGGAAATTTATCTGTCCATGTTTAACCTGTGCTAGATTCAAAGCGTATCAGTCTAAGCAAAAATGGTTATGCTGAGGCAAAATGTGAACTAAGTTTATTCTAAGTTTCTGGGAGTCCCCCCTTTCCTTTCCCATCTCTTGCGAGTTCAAAAATACTCTTATTTGCAACTGGGGATTAGGGACAGAGATCAGACTTCTGTAGCTACTTCCTGCTGAACATGGGGCGTAGAACTGTCCCTACTTGTCTAGAGCAAGAGTAGGGGATAAAAGGACAGGAGCCCATAGAGTTGTTAATTATTTTTAGGATCTGCATACAAAGCACTGTGTATAAGCATATACTATTAGAATTAACACTACTCAGCCGTGCTCGGTGGCTTAGCCCGTAATCCCGCGCCTTTGGGAGGCTGAGGTGAGTGGATTGCCTGAGCCCGCGGGTTCGAGACCCACCTGGGCAGCGAGACCTCATCTCTACAATAAATCAAAAAATCAGCCGGGCGTGGTAGCGCATGCCTGTAATTCTGGCTACTTGGAAGGCTGAGGTGGAAGGTTCGCCGGAGCCCTGCAGGTTGAGGCTGCGTTGGCTGGAAGCGGCCACTGTACTCCAGTCTGGGCGACAGAGTGAGACTCCGACTCAAAAAAAAAAAAAAAAAAGAATTAACACTACTATAATAAAGGTCATTATAGTTGTTGCTATGATACATTGAGGCTTTGATGTCTGGCAAAATGCATTTATAGTTACCCCAGTGGGCTTGATACCCATTATAGGAGTCCAGGCTGTTTTTACTGTTGCACCAGTGAATTCCTGAGTTCATATGTGGATGTCTCTGCAGCTTGTCTTCAAGCTTCTTTGGGTTTTGTGATCAGAATTTACAGACAGTTATAAGGGGTTTTGTTAATAATGACTTTAACAAGGAAATATAGCTACTTTGACAAGTCTGAAGAAGAAAAAATTAAAAACATTAGAGACATGTAGTTAAGTTGTAGCTTAAATTGCAGGAAATAATAATGAATAAGAGAAATTGAAACAGGTAAACGTTGGCAACAGAAAACTATTTCTTTTGTTTTTACAATAGGTCTGATATACCTTCATGATGATTAAAATTCTGGAGGGTGAAGCCCAGGTAACCTCTACTCCAGAGAGATGGGAGATTGACATCTCTCCACTGTTGATGAGAGGAGTGGGATGGTATTGGCCTTCTGATAGGGAAATATTACCTTAAAGTTTAACAAAAATAATTAGTAATACTTTAAGCAGGAAATCATTTTGTTATTTATTCTATGTTGGATTAGTAATCCTTGTGCTGGGAAGGGGATTTTTAAAGTCGTTCTAATTTGCATGGAAAAGCTGATCACAAACTGCTGTGAGTGAAATCAATGTACCTGTTCTGTAGGCATCTCAGGAGGAGGGTGATAATGGGAGGATGTTGTGGGAAAACAGAGAGGCCGTGATACCGAGGCTATCTTAGGAATTACCCTGGGGAGGGAGAAGAGGAGTCTTATACCTTAGTTTAGGTAAGGGAGGGGGTCGGGTTGTGTGACTATACATTTTCCTTTGGAGTTTGCAAGGTTGTACTTAGCAAAACCAGATTTTCAAAGAACAAATGGTCTCCAGGATATGCCTAACAAGCAGGGTTATAAACTGATAACTTCACAAAGAGAGGATTTGGGTTAGGGTTGTGAATTGGTTACTATCTTGCATTACTAGGAAAGCTGTCTTTGGCTGTTTCGTTTTCTCAAGCAAAACCTGTCTAGCACGTTTTCGGAGTTTGCAGATTGATCTTTTTTTTTTTTGAATCAGAGTTTCACTCTGTCACCCAGACTGGAGAGCAGTGGCCGCTCCTGGTACTACAGCCTCAACCTGCTGGGCTCTGGCGATCCTTCCGCCTCAGCCTTCCAAGGAGCTGGAACTACAGGAGCTGGAACTACAAATTACCACACCCAGCTAATTTTTGATTAATTGTAGAAATGAGATCTCGTCAAGTTGCCCAGGTGGGTCTCGAACCTGCAGGCTCAGGCAATTCACTCACCTTAGTCTCCCAAAGTGCTGGGATTACAGGCTGAGCCACCGAGCCCGGCTGCAGATTGATCTTTAAAAGGAATACTTTAAACTGTTATCAGCCCCTCTCTACCACATGGGGTAGATGTGGCTCAGGAAGCTTCTTTCTTTTTTTGAGTTGGAGTCTCACTCTTTCACCCAGGCTGGAGTGCAGTGGCATGCTCATGGTCACTGCAGCCTCAACCTGCTAGACTCAGGTGATTCTTCTGCCTCAGCCTTTCAAGTTGCTGGAATGACAGGTGTGTGCCACCGTACCTGGCTAATTTTTTGATTTGTTGTAGAGATGAGATCTCACCAAGTTGCCCGGGCTGGTCTTAAATCTGTGGATTCAGTGAGTCCTCTCACCTGGGCCTCCCAAAGTGCTGGGATTATAGGCGTGTTTCTTACCCCACCATAGAGAGACTGAATTGAGAACTTGAAGAGTTTAAGTATGAAAGGTTTTAAAAGCATAATGTTATAACACAGGATTACAGTCATTATTGCAAAAGTTACTTTTTTTTTTGCAAGTGATAGTCCAAAATTTTTGAAAAGTTAAAAAATACCTCGCTTTTTTTTTTTTGAGTTGGAGTCTCGCTCTTTTGCCCAGTCTGGAGTGCAGTGGCTGCTCCTGGCCACCACAGCCTCGACCTGCTGGGCTCTGGTAATCCTTCCACCTCAGCCTTCCAAGTAGCCAGAATTACAGGCATGTGCTACCATGCCCAGCTAATTTTTGATTTATTGTAGAGATAAGGTCTCACCAAGTTGCCCAGGTGGGTCTCGAACCCCACGGCTCAGGCAATCCACCCATCTCAGCCTCCCAAAGTGCTGGGATTACAGGCTGAGCTACCGAGGCCGGCCTATACCTCGCTTTTTGTAACAAAGACAGCAGGGGGCACCAACTGAATTTTGTCTCTTTCTCCCTCTGTTGTTTATAGGAGAAAATTCTTTTGGAGATTGTTAATTGAGAGGCTCATGTTCTGGTCTCTGAGTAGCATTTTGGCTTAGCATTAGTGTAATTAATACTAATGGTAAATTTATAGAAACAGTTTGTAGCCTTGAGTGTTCATAGAAGAACTTTTCTGTATTTGTTTCCACAAACCATCTTTGACATAGTCATATCATTTTTTGACATGCTTGAACCTTCTATTTTTCTCCTACACTTTTCTTCCTTTAAATAACCAACCATTCTATTATAGAAAAAGTATACCATACAAGATCCTTTCCTATACAAAATTATTTCTCTTTCCTTTATCCTTCCTCACCAAAAACATACTTTTATATCAACAACTTTCTTTACATTTATTCTTTGCTTTCTGGTTTCTATCTTTTCCTTTTTAGACCATTTGTACATTTATACTTTGAATAACGTTTAGTACCTTTTGATTAAGATAAGGCTATAATTCCAACGTGAATGGCCAGGACCAAACGGCTGGCACCTGTGTTAATAAAGACATCAATTTGGGTTCCAGCGCCCTAATATTCACCTGGGGGGTTGCTGGGGTGAGGGTGAGCCACTCTCAGGCACTTTAGCAGATTTCTAGGCCTCTGCAATGAGGCAGGTGCCCTTCTGAAAATGCAGAAAAAACAGAAAAAGGGGAAATAAATACTTGTCTCTAAAATAAATAAAAAATGAGCCAGGTAGTGCATGCCGGTAGTTCTGGCTACTTGGAAGGCTGAGGTGGAAGGATCACAAGAGCCCAGCAAGTCGACTTGGGGGTGGCTGTGAGAGGATTGCTTGAGCCAATGGCTTCGAAACCAGTCTGGGCAACTTGGTGAGACCTCATCTCTACAGTAAAAAAAAAAAAAGCTGAGTGTGGTGGCATGTGCTTGTAGTTCCAGCTACTTGGAAGACTGAGGTAGAAGGATCACCTGAGTTCAGCAGGTCGAGGCTGCGGTGCCTATGAGCGTACCACTGCACACCAGCCTGGGTGACAGAGTGAGACTCCAAGTTTAAAAAAAAAAAGAATGAGTAGCAGAGAAAAGATAGTCCAGCACCATATCTCTCTCCACAGAAAAACAAGGGTTTAAAAGAGGAAGAGCGAAGAGAGTGGCAGATCTCTGGGAGAGGAGAATGAGAGAGCAACAGATCTCAGTGGGACCTCCAAAAGTGTTAGGGTCACATTCTTCACCTTCTAAGTCAGTTTAGAAAGAACTGTCCCCCACTCCTTTTGATTAGGTTTCTCAGCCTCCACCATCCCCAGGTGATCTGATCACCCTGGCCTGCCTTCAGCTAAGAATGCTGTTACTTCAGCTTAGCCAGTGGAAGGGTAAACTGAGGCAAGGTGGACCTGGGCTGGTGCCAGTGCTGATGCTGCAGGAGTAATGCAAGATTGCAACCAAGTAAGAAGTAGAAGGAAGTAAAAGTGTATTATTCACCTATCACGGATTGGAAAGGGGGCTAACACTCAGAGGCAAGTGTGATGTGGCAGGCTACAGGCCAGGAGTACTTAAGAGCTCTAAAGCAAGCCCCTAAAAAGACCTTAGACCTGGAGGAGATCTGGGCCAAACGAAATGTCCAAAGTTGTATTTTTCAGTTTCTATAGCTGTCACATGAATCTCATCTTTTTTTTTTTTTTTGAGTTGGAGTCTCACTCTGTCACCCAGTCTAGAGTGCAGTGGTATGCTCATTGCCACCATTGCTTGACCTGCTGGGCTCAGGCAATCCTTCTGCCTCAGGCTTCCAAGTAGCCAAAACTACTATGCCCAGCTCAGGCCACCATGCCCAGCTAATTTTTTGATTTATTGTAGACACAAGGTCTCACCATGTTGCCCAGGCTGGTCTCAAACCCCTGGGCTCAGGCAATCCTCTCTCCTCAGCCTCTCAAGGTGCTGGGATTACAGGCATGAGCCACCAAGCCAGGCTAACTCCTTCTTCTAAGGGAAATTTAAGCACATTTAGACCTGTTTCTACTGGGGTGGGAAAGGGAGGGATGATTCTTAACCCTCTCCAGGAGTACAGGAAGACTCCTCCATAGGTCTGCAGGGATGGTTCCTCTGCCCACCCTGAGCCTTGACAAAGAGTGCGAATTTTAATAAGAAATAATCCATCACTTTCTTTCTTTTCATAACCTTTTTAAAAGGAGAAATAGGCCAGGTGCAGTGGCTCACACCTATAATCCTCGCACTTTGGGAGGCCTAGGTGAGAGGATTGCCTGAGCCCATGGGTTCAAGACCAACCTGGGCAACTTGGCAATACTCCATCTTTACAATAAATCAAAAAATTAGCTGGGTGTGGTATCACATGCCTATAATTCCAGCTACTTAGAAGGCTGAAGTGGAAGGATCTCCTGAGCCCAGCAGGTCGAGGCTGTGGTGGCCATGAGCGTGCCACTGTACTCCAGCTTGGACAACACAGTAAGACTGACTCAAAAAAAAAAAAAAGAGGAATACAATTGTTTTTACCTTTTAGTTTATCTGTAGAAGGAGAGTGAGGATCTAGAATTCCCCTGGAGGAAGAGGGGCCATTCCTTCCCTACTGGCACCCCTGTTGGGACACACTCCCAAACATGCATGTGTTTAGGCACACACGTATCCTTGAAACTCCCCATGCTCACACAGATGCAACATGCTGCCCCCTCACACCCATGCATGCAGGCATAATACATATAGCACACACGTACACACACACACGTCCCTATCTGGCTTTCATCTCTGAGGCTCCAGATGTAGGAAAAAACCTGAAGAGGAGATAGGAAAACCCAAGGGAGAAGTATGGCTGCAGAGGGGAGGAGTCTATTAGGAGAAGCGGCCACACCTCCTAGGAGATCAGGGAATTGTCTTTCCTGATGCAACTCTGTCTCACATTCTAGATTTATCTCCTTGGAACCAGGAATTTATTTTTCAATAATTTAACTAGATGGACTCCAGGCTTATATCTTCCTAGAAGTTGAATTTCTGTGGAGACTGGAGCTGAAAGTAGGAATTCTGTGTGACCCTTCTGGTTTCTGGACTCTCCTGCCTTCAGTGATAAGATGCAGTGATAAGGGAGGAATGAGATACATGCTTGGGCTTCAGATTTGTATGAAGAAAAAGTTTATTAGAGCAGGGGACCAAAACCAAACCAAAACAAAACAAAACAGTCTTGTAGGGGAATCAGTGCAAGAAAGAACCACATTCCAAAATCCCCTGAACACAAGGAATTCTCTCCCTTTTTCTTCCTTATCACTAGTCACAAAACTGTAGGATTTGTTTAATCAGATATTTCTGGTCTCTTTACACTCTTGGAGTCAATACACTTCCTTTGAAGCACCCTCCAAAGGGTGTGTGAAAGTATGTGATGGCTACATTTGTCCTCCTGTGGCTGTCGAGATGTGGATTTATTACTATTGACTTACTCGTCCTCTTGGCGATCATAGAGCTTCTCAACCGTGTGTGTCCTCTGGTGTCTGAGGAGATTTGAGTTGAGGCTAAAGCTCCGCCCACACTCTCTGCAGACATGGGGCTTCTCCCCCGTGTGTGTCCTCTGGTGTCTGAGGAGATGTGACTTCTGGCTAAAGCTCCGTCCACACTCTCTGCAGACGTGGGGCTTCTCCCCCGTGTGTGTCCTCTGGTGTCTGAGGAGTTTTGACTTGTGGCTGAAGCTCCACCCACACTCCCTGCAGACATGGGGCTTTCCCCTGGTGTGTCCTCTGGTGTCTGGGCAGGTTTGACTTAAGGCTAAAGCTCCGTCCATACTCCGTGCAGACATAGGACTTCCCTCCTGTGTGTGTCCTCTGGTTTCTGAGGAGGTGTGATATTCCGATAAAGCTCTGCCTGCACTCCCTGCAGACAAAGGGCTTCTCCCCTGCGTGTGTGTCCTCTGGTGTGTGGGGAGGTTTGACTGAAGGGTAAAGCCTCGCCCACACTCCCTGCTGACAAAGGGCTTCTCCCCTGTGTGTGTTCTCTGGTGTGTGATGACATTTGACTCATCACTGAGGCCTTGATCACACTCTCCATACTTGACCCTTGCAATTCTTGAGATTCCTACCCCCACGTATAATTTGCCTGTGTCCCCTAGATGCACTTTCTGGCTTGTGCTGGGCTCTTCCTTCATCATTCTTTCCTTTTCTCTGGAGCTCTCTGTTTGTTCTGTGGGTGGGTTGGACAAGGACCTTGAACTCTCCCTCTGCTGTGTCCTTTTATGCATGGGTTTGGACCTTTCTTTGGCCTCCTGACATTTAGATTTGTCATTCCAGCTGTGTGGATCAGACTGTTGCTGCTCCTGATTCAGATCCTCTGGACAGGGATTCTCTGGTTGGACGTATTTTCTTGCAGATGTTCCTGGGAAGATCTGAGGTGGATGATTGCATTTCACATGTTGACTGAGGAATTTCTGACTTGAGAGGGCCAGAGAGCATGAGGAACATGGGTGGATCTTTGGCTTTGGTTCTGCTGAAAGAGGAAGTTTTGGTTAAGGTAGATGTAGACAAGGTTGTCTGGGTCATCTGTTTCATTGTGTGGTTAGGCTTGCCCCACTAATCTTTCATGGGTTAACAGTGCAAGCTGTCTCCCACCAACTGCTGAATGGACGTTTACAGTCCATTTCTCCACTTCACTACATCTTTCAAAATCCAGAAAGTCCACATCTGGACCTTTTCTGCATATCGGCCATACCAGGGACCCTCAAGGAGCATCAAAGGTGACTTCCCTCCTTACATAGGTGGAACTGCAGTGATATTTCCCCCACACACTACAAGTGTGTTATCAAACCTTCCCAGACCACCCTTTGCCCCATCCCCCTCCTCTCACACCGATCCCTGGGCACTTTTCCTGATATGTAGTTATTTTATTCTATTGAGAAATAACACTCTTGATGACTTAGGTCATCAAGGGGTCGTTCTTAGTGACTTTTTCTATGAGGGCAAAGGGAGCTATTAAATTAGGGGAGAGAGAGAGGTGAGAATGAATGATAATGAATAAACACAATCAGATCCACAAAAGCGGAAGCCAGTGCGGGGTCATGATTAAAGAGATCATATGTGAGTAAATAGGAATTGGAGCCTCCTCATTCAAAAAGTCATATTTAGTTGGCTGTCCATTTGGAAGTGGGATTCAGGTTGGCCAATGCAGAGTGGTCCAGGTCCTGCTGACTAAAAAGACTCTGGGTACTGCTGCCCAAGCTGTGTCATGGATTGCTTTTCTTTCAGGGTTTTACAAATCATAGAATGAAAATATGTTCTTCCTCAGGCTGCATACCAAGTATTCATGCTCGATTTATTTCAGTCTTAGCCCATTTCAAATACAGTTGGAATTCTGTTTCAAAATATTAAAATATAAGCCTCGGCCAGGTGCGCCGGCTCAAGCCTGTAATCCCAGCACTTTGGGAGGCCAAGGTGAGTGGATTGTCTGAGCCCACAGCCAACTTGGTGCAACCTCATCTCTACACTAAAAATGAAATAAAACAAAGTAGCCAGGTGTGGTAGTGTACGCCTGTGGTTCTGGCTACTTGGAAGGCTGAGGCGGAAGGATTGCCTGAGTCCAGCAGGTCGATGCTGGGGCGGCCGTGAGCGTGCCACTGCCCTCTAGTCTGGGAGACAGGGTGAGACTCCGACTCAGAAACACATAAAATAAAATAAGTAAAATATAAGCCTCGTCAGCCTTCATACACCCCCACCACCTGTCTCCATCCCACCCACCATTCTCTCACCTGGAGACTGGAGCAGCCTCAGAAGGGATGAACCATGACAGCCTAGTTTCCTATGATTAACCAAATATGAACTCTTTCTGGCCGCAGGACAATTGCACTAGCTCCTCTCTGTGCCTGGGACGCTTTGTACACAGGTATTTGCCCCTCTGCAATACTATCTTCTAAGAGAAACCTTCCCTGACTATCTTCTGCCATACCCTACCCTTTCCTCACACTGATCCTTAGGGACTCTTCTGGATTAGTTTCTTAAACCACTAATCATTGATATTATGCATGTATCCGCATGTGTTCCTGTGTTTCCCTAATTCACATGTCAGTTGCTCAAGAGGAGTTATTCTGATTGGTCGAAGTTGTGGCTCAAGCTTGTAATTCCAGCACTTTGGAAAGCCAAGGCAGGAGAATCACTTAAGGCCAGGAGTTCAAGACTAGCCTCGGAAGCTTAGTGAGACCTTGTCTCTACAAAATAAAAACATCAGCTGGATGCGGTGGCATGCACCTGTCGTCCTAGCTACTTGGGAGGCTGAGACAGGAGGATAACTTTTGCCCAGCAGTTCAAAGCTGCAGTGAACTGTGATCGCACCACTGCACTCCAGCCTAGGTCACAAAGCATGACTCATCTCTCAAAAAATATTTTTTTTAGATTGTTTTCTTCAGTCTGTATTTCCATTGACTGGAACATTGTCTGGCACAGAGTAGGAACTCACATGACAACTAATTGAGATAATGAATGAATGAATAATAGCAATGCTTGCTTCTAATCTTTTCAGCACTATATGTTTTATATATTTTGTGCATGAAGCCCTTAAAATATAGTATCAAAACACTTAAAAATATAAAAATTGGCCAGGTGCAGTGGCTCACGCCTATAATCCCAGCACTTTGGGTTCAAGACCAACCTAGGCAACTTGGTGAGACCGCACCTCTACAATAAATCAAAAATTTAGCTGGGTGTGGTGCTACACACCTGTAGTCTCAGCTACTTGGAAGGCTGAGGTGGAAGGATCACCTGAGCCCAGCAGGCCAAGGCTGTGGTGGCTGTGAGCATGCCACTGTACTCTAGCCTGGTGAGACTGGAGTGAGACTCCAACTAAAACAAAGAAACAAACAAACAAATAAATGAATAAATAAATAAAAATTGTTCCTGAGAGTCAAAGGCATATGACATGAATCTTTAATTTTAGAAGCCTCTGATTAGAACTTTTGTTGACTTTAGACTGCATTTTACTCTACTTAAGGATGAACCATGAAAATTCCCCCAAATTACTTCTTTTCTTTCCTTTTTAAAGAATAACACTGGTGCCTACCTCTCCCTGCCATGAGCTCTTTCTTCCACTTGCTGCCCCACTTGATGCCTAGTTCCTGGCCGTACTCATCCCCATACCAGACCAGCAGTTCACAGCCCGGCCTGATAATCCGGCAGGTCCGATAGAAGATCTGTCTGTGGTATTGGAAGGCCACCAGGTTCTGCTCCTCGTCATCCCGGGCACAGTTCACATACCTCGGGTTGAGGCAGGCAAAGAGAAAGAAAAGAGGCAATGAATTCCCACTATCTGTCAGATCCAGGTCTGGCTCATCACCTGCTGCTCAAGTCCTCTGTAGTCTGAGGCTGCCCACTCCCCCATCACTTTTTGAGGAACCTTCTGTTCATACCTAAGTCTCTTTCACAGTATCACATGAACTCCTATCTCTGAGTCATGCTTAGTGCTCATCCTACCTAGAATTTTTTTAAAGTTCAATTCTAGCTTCACCATGATTGATTGGCTCTACAACACGTTGACTTCTAGCTTCTTTAAATTCTACACTCATTTCTGTTTTATACCACAAAACATGGAGATTGATCATGGACTCTGATTGGCACACGTTATTCTACGTTCAGCCCAAGTCTATCTTCTTTTGAGAGGGCTTCTTCTAATAATCCCATGGTTTACCTGGGTACCATTTACCTGCCTCAGCCAGGTAGACCTCCCATAGAAACATAGAGGTCTCTTTGTCTTGGCACAATAACACAGGACAGTAATAGTTTATTTATATTCGGTATCCCCTCATAAAAGGAGAGTTCATCATAGAAAGGGGATGGGCCATCCTGCAACTCACTTCTCATACTTCAGGTTTTTTTTTTTTTTTTGAGTTGGAGTCTCACTGTTGTCACCCACGCTGGAATGCAGTGGCACAATCACGGCCACTGCAGCCTCCAACTGCTGGGCTTAGGCGATCTTTCCAAGTAGCTGGAACTACAGATGCACGCCACCATGCCCGGCTAGTTTTTTGTGATTTATTGTAGAGATGAGGTCTCACAAAGTTGCTCAGATTGGTCTCAAACCCCCAGGCTCAGGCAATCCTCTTGCCTCAGCCTCCCAAAGTGCTGGGATTACAGGCTGAGCCACCGCGCCCAGCCTCAGACTTCAACTTCAATAAGAGTTCCTGCCCTCACAGATTAAAGATCTTTTGTTTTAGGTTGTCTTGGCACTGTATACTTCTTGAAAAATCAACAAATTATAGTTAAATATTCCTATAATTAAATGTTTCATGTCTATCTGCAATAAATTCCTCACAATTACAAGGTTCGTGTGATCTGTTCAAGTAAGAAACTTCATTTTCCAAACCGGAACATAGTAAGTGCTTAATAAATTTGAATTAGATAAATTAAAGCATAAATGCATCCATTGTTCTCAGTGAATCTAGGCTCCTGAAGGTTTATTTGGCATCTAGCATAGAGATTTATGTTTTGATAAAAGTTAATTATAATATTTATATATTTCTTTTTTTCTAAATACTCATGATATCAAAGAGCATTGTAGAGAGGAAAATAGGAACAGGAGACCTCCCTCTTCGAGGGAGACATGATGAAAAGGAAAGGAATCTGAGATTATGAGAGACAAATGACTTCTCCAGAACCCAGAAACCTATTGGCCTTACCTCATCCAGTTAGCCCAAGATTTATCCTTTCCATCCACATACTCATAGCAGTTTCTCCCCTTGGTGATCTGAGTTTCAGAAAATTAAGTTAAAGACTTTTTAGGAGACGATAATCAGAAGAAATTATTTTACTCTATAGTCATCAATGCCCTTTGCGTCTGCATGAATTCAACTGCCAGTTGAGACTACATGGTATGTTGCTAAGTCATCGTCTACACCTCTGAGTTGATTTGTCCAATCAGAGCAGAGGCCCCACAAGGGAAGATGCACTTCTTTGTCTTTGTACCACTCTGCTCCCACATACCCTCTGATCTTTAAATAGGAGCTTCATGTTTGTACAAAGAATATTGAGTACACAGAGCTAACCATGTTACCCCTGCCCATGTCCTATCATATAGAAGGTGATGTCTCACCAAAGGCACAGATGGGATGTGGGAAACCAGAATGGGGGAAAAAGCAGGCATTTCTCACCAGCCAGGAGTATCCACTGTTGGCTGCCTCTTCATCGTCTGTGATCTGGCCCTCGTAGGGGCCAAAGTGCAGACCCAGTGGCAGCTCAGATGCCTCGTTCCACACTCCAAGCCCAGCCTGAGGGATGCCTGATGGTCCAATTCTCAGTCCGGGGGGCAGACTGAGGGCTGAACGATTGGGATGCCCCTTGTCCACTGCACTGTCATTTATAAAAGTAGGGATCCCATGAGTAGCACAGCTGTCAATGAAGAAGTTCTGACACTGCTCACAATCTGGAGGTGAAAGCACCAGAGATTAGGAAAGGTATAGTGCATATTCCCAGATATAAGAGCTTCAAAAAGAGCCCAGCACCGACATCATTTAGCTTCAATCCTATACTCCAAGTCACTAGAGTAAGGGAATGATTTGGGGGCCAAATGATGAGGGGAAATTATCGTACCAGGACACAACAGCCTTCTGTGTGAGTGGGCCAAGAAGGTCACTTACAGAGGTAGTCATCATCCTGTGGCTCGTTGACCTCTTTGTAGGCACAATCTTTTCTTTCTCGCAGGCTGTACATGTTCACTTCAATCTCCTTTTTTCTGAATTCTAAATTGGAGAAGAGTAGGTAAGTGAAGTTGGGAGTCTGGAATGATTGTTTCTGTTTCATCAGAAAATGTGACATCTCTTAATATCAAATTATCACCTATTCTTCCACATACTCTGGTCTCCCTTCTCCCATCCAAACTACTTGGTTCAGAGAGACTAAGTAAGACTCCACACCCATATTGACTGCAGATACCTAATTCAGTTTTAGTTTCTGCCTGTTCCCATTATCCCATTAACCTTCCAGTCTTTCTACTTACAAAACAGTTCATGCATGCATTTATTCATTCAGAAAATATTTATTGAGGGCACATTACATGTTAGGCATTGAACAAGGGTCTGGACATATAACATTAAGAAAGTATGATCTGTACTATCAGAGATGGAATTATTGGACACCTTAAAAGTATCGATTCTTTTATATTTAATTTAATACCTTGAGGCTATGTATCCTTGTCCTCATTGTATAGATTAGCATTCAGGAGCTTGATGAACTTTTTAGATTTTGCCCTAAACTCCAATGCTTCTATGTGTGACTTCAAAGTTAATATTTTTACATGCTATTCGATACTACAGACAACTTCTGGGCTCACACTTTAATCCAGTTGAAGCCCAAGCCTATCAAAAGTCCACCCCACATATCCAAACAATACTCACCAACCCTTCTAGAGGACTTAGGGAGGCAAAAGTCCCCACATTGTTCTTCCTTACCCAATTTTCTTCTAGAGTGCTGTTCAGAAGTGCTTGCTTCTCTGAGAGGGGACACTGGTTTCCAGGCCTGCTCTGAGTCACTTGTATTCAGTAAATTTGCCATTTCTGACAATTCCTTCAAGCTAGATACGATACTTAATGGCGCCCTGGGCATTCCCTTTAATGTGAGAGTCACATATTAAAAGACAACATGCATTTTTACTTCTTTAGAGTTTGCAACATGTTTTCATATGCATGACTTTAGTTAATGCTTCCACAACCATTGGAAATATCTGAGGTGCCTAAGTACTAGAGGGAAAAGGAAGGGCCTAAATGGGTAGTGAATCCAGCCCTAGAATCCATATCTTAAGTTTCTTTCCCTTCAATTTTCTCTCAAAGTTTTCTATATACGTGAAAGTGAGGGAGCAAGATTACTTGGGAAGACTAGCTGGAGAATCAGCAAGGTTTGTGAAATAAGGAGGTAAGGGCTTACAGAGAAAAACGGGATCTTCTATAAACTAGTAGACATTTGATGGATGGGAAATGTAGACTAGCAGAGAAGGACAGAGCACATCTGGAAAATGAGGTAACAGAGCAGTAAGGTTGAAATGAGAACAAAGAAATGGCTGACAGAAGTGTATCTAGACAATGAAAAAGTGATGCTAAAGTTGCAAATTGTCGTATCCTACACAGAATATTTTAATTTGGAATTAGATCAGTTGGCTCCTGTACCAATTTTGCTTGAATAAGAGTGTATTATTAGCTAATTGTCTTCAGTTTCCTGATCCATAAATTGGCATACATGCTAATTCTTAATGTTATAGTGAGCATGAAGCATAATAATGCTCACCAAAGTGTTTTGTGAGCTATTAAATACTGCATGAATGTGAGATTAATAATTTCTCACACAGTCATGATATCAATTTACCTCCTCCATCATCTCTACAGTCAAATTCTAACTCAAAGATCTAATTTTCAGCATTCCTTGACCTTGTTACTTGTAGCTTAATTTGTAAACTTAGAATTACTCATTGAGAAAACACTCGGGATTCTCAGGGACCCTGAGCTGAGCCTGGGACTTTGGAGAAGAATAAGGTATGGACCAGGCTCTTGAAGAGCTCACAATGTAGAGGCAGCAGGTAGGTTAAACAGAAGATACCAAACAACATGAATTGGTTAATCAGAGGCCAGGGGAAGAAGCTGTTACCTCTTCCTACAGGAACGAGCATTTCAAATCAATTCTAGAAGGATACATTTCTACTGAATAGTATGTCACCAATATGAAGTCCGAAGTAATTTTCTCATTTGGTGTTTCTCGATTTTTTTTTTTTTTGAGTTGGAGTCTCACTCGGTTGCCCAGACTGGAGTGCAGTGGCCGCTCCCGGCCACCGCAGCCTCGACCTGCTGTGCTCCGGCGATCCTTCCGCCTCAGCTTTCCAAGGAGCTGGAACTACAGGCGTGCGCTACCACGCTCGGGTAATTTTTTAAAAAATTTATTATAGAGATGAGGTCTCGCCTGCCCAGGCGGGTCTCGAACCCGCGGGCCCAGGCAATCCACTCACCTCAGCCTCCCAAAGGCGCGGGATTACAGGCTGAGCCACCGAGCCTGGCGTTTCTCGATTTTTAAACCTGAAACTCCTCAGGGATGGAAGCTGCTTTTTCCTATCAGAATGAGTCCTTTATGAAGGTAGGAACACCCTATCTTCTTCTTCTGGGACCATCCATAGTACAAATTGTCTGTATGTTTATAAGCTTCCCTTAGAGTATATTAGCACATCTCTCACTTTACTGTAACAGAGAAAAACTGAGGTTGAAAAGCCAGTCAGATGAATGATGTAAGGATATATGGATATGACGGCATAAATTTTATAAAACTCCGAAAGTGTTGTTTTTTTTTTTGAGTTGGAGTCTCACTCTGTCATCCAGGCAGGCGTATAGTGGCACGTTCATTGCCACTGCAGCCTTGACCTGCTGGGCTCAGGTTGTCCTTCTGCCTCAGCTTCCAAGTAGCCAGAACTATAGGTGCGTGCTACTACGCTCAGCTAATTTTTGATTTATTGTAGAGACGAGATCTCACCAAATTGCCTGGGCTGGTCTCGAATCTGTGGGCTCAGGCAATCTACTTGCCTCAGCTTCCCAAAGTGCTGGGATTACACCTGAGCCACTGAGCCCGGCCTCTGAAAGTTTTAATGAGTTTGTAAGTACTTTAGAGAAGGAGATTTGGATTAGGCTGCACTAACACTAAATGTGACACCAGACATATAACTGAACATTTTTGTACCTCAGTTTTTTTAATCTATAAAATGGTCATAGAAACTACCTCATAGGGTTGTTGTAAGGTTTAAGTGAGCTTATTAATGTAACATGTTTAAAATACAGTCTGAAATATCGTGAAATAAAATAGTGGTAGTGATTATTGTTGCTGTTCTTATTAACTCTTAAAATGATAATGACATCAGACATTGTGCTAAAGAGACCAGGAAAGGAAGGCAGTAATTCCTAGGACACTCTGTATATTCTCCTTCTCTTACCTGTGTTTGGATCCATGAAGAAGATTTTCTTGTCAATAGGATTTGGGAGTTACTTACCTTCTGGTGTTTATTCTGTTCCACTCTGAAGGCCATCCAGGGAGGTTTGACTAAAAGGTAATGAGAAATAAGTAGTTTGGTGATAAATGTTTTCAAACTCTGGAGATTCTCATTAGAAGCAGAGGATTCTGAACCAGAGAATGATAATTTAAAGTATTATACAAGGGTGATTTGAAAATGTTTCCCGAAGTGTCATTAAGGCCCATGCCTTTATTGGGAGCATTGTTAATTTTCTTAAACTGCCTTTTAAAGATAGAGAAACCTTCACCTCTGCTTTATCTTAGGTTCATAAGGTACCTATCACATTTATTTATTTATTTTTGAGTCAGAGCTTCACTTTGTTGCCCAGGCTGGAGTGCAGTGGCACGCTCACGGCCACTGCAGCCTCGACCTGTTGGGTTCAAGTGATCCTTCTGCCTCAGTCTTCCAAGTAGCTGGAACCACAGGCGTGTGCCACCATGCCTGGCTAATTTTTTGATTTATTGTAGAGATGAGGTCTTGCCAAGTTGCCCAGGCTGGTCTCGAACCCATGTGGTCAGGCAATCCTCTCACCTCGGCCTCCGAAAGTGCTGGAATTATAGGCGTGAGCCACGACACCTGATCTTATCACATTCATTTAAAAAAATAAATGGACTGATCTTTCATGACAAGTACACTGAATAAACTAGGAACAGAAGGAAATTACCTTCACATAAAAAGATTGTATAGGAGAAGTCAATAAGTAAGTAAGTAAGTAAATACATAAATAAATACTTCCTTTAGACTATAGGAGGGTAAAAAAAAAAAGAAAACAAAGGAAAAGTTCATATTTAACATCATACTCAGTGATGAAAACTGAAAGCTTTTCCTCTAAGGTCAGAAACAAGGTAAGAATTTCCACTCTCCTTACTTCTATTCAGCATAGTCGTGGAAGTTCTAGCCAGAGCAATTAGGCAAGTAAAAGAAATAAAAGGTATCCAAATTGGAAAGGAAGAAATAAAATAATATCTGTTTGCAGATGACATGATCCTATATGTAGAAAAGCACAAAGAATCCACCAAAAAAACTGTTAGAATAGATGAATTCAGCAAAGTTGTAGGATTCAAAATCAGTACTCAAAAATCAGTTGTGTTTCTGTACACTAACAATGAACATGACAAAAAGAAAATTAAGAAAAGAATCCCACCTACAGTAGCACCAAAAACGATAAAATACTTAGGGATAAACTTAACTAAGGAGGCAAAAGACATGAACACCTAAAACTATAAAATATTTCTGAAAGAAAGTAAAGAAGACACAAACAAATGGAAAGACATCTTTGTTCATAAATTAGGCAATTTAACATTGTTAACATATTCATACTATCAAAATGATTTACAGATTCAGTGTCGTGTTTTTCAAAATGCCAATGCCATTTTTTTTTGAGTCAGAGTCTCACTCTGTCACCCAGGCTGGAGTGCAGTGGCACACTCAAGGCCACCAGAGCTTCGACCTACTGGGCTCAGGTGATCCTTCTGCCTCAGCCTTCCAAGTAGCTGGAACCACAGGCATGCGCCACCATGCCCAGCTAAATTTTTGATTTATTGTAGAGACGAGGTCTCATCATGCTGCTCAGGCTGGTCTCGAATCCCTGAGCTCAGGCAATCCTCTCAACTCTGCTTCCCCAAGTGTGGGGATTACAGGTTTGAGCCACCATATGTGGCTACTAATGACATTTTTACAGAAACAGAAAAAAATCCAAAAGTCCATATGGAATTTCAAGGGACCCAGAATAGCCAAAACAATCTTGGAAAAGAAGAATCTAAGTTGGAAGTCTCACACTTCTTGCCTCAAAACGTATTACAAAGTTACAGTAATCAAAACAGTGTGTTACTGGCATAATGACAGAAATATAGATCCATGGAAAATAATGGAGTAGTCAAAATAACTTAACTCAAAATGGATTAAAGACCAAAATGTAAAAATTCCAAGAAGGAAACATAGAGACAAAGCTTCATAACCCAGAAATTTGAGACAAGCCAGGGCAACATAGTAAGACCTCCATCTCAAACAAGCAGATAAGTAAATAAAGGGTTAATATCCAGAGTATATAAAGAATTCCTGCAATAAAACACAACAACAAAACAAATAACATAATTAAATAATAGGTGGCCGAGCCACCGAGCACTTGTGATGCCACATGAGCTGAAGCCGCACCTCCCGCATGACCCCTTTGGCCAGCAGGGCCCCTCAGATGAGAACTGCACCAGTAGCTCAGCACCAGCAGCTCAGCACCAGCAGCAGCCTCACCACCTGCAGTTGGCTTACCTGCTGGGGCTCCCTGGCAGCCAGGTCTGATGGCCCAGATGGCAACCACTGCAGCTGGCGTGGTTGTCGGCTTTGCTGTTGGGTACATGCTGACTGGGTCATGCCATCACTGGGGACTTCAGTGGAGGAAGTAATGCTGAACCCTTAAGGCCTGACCTCACTTACCAGGAACCTCAGGGAGCCCAGCCCATACAGCAGCAGCAACCTTGCTTGTATGAGATAAAAAAGTTTTTGGAGTGTGCCCAGAACCAGGGTGACATAAAGCTCTGTAAGGGTTTCAATGAGGTGCTGAAACAGGGCAGACTTGCAAATGGATTGGCCTAATCAAGAAGTTCAGATTGAGGAAATGGAAAATCAACTCTCATGACCAAGTTAATTTAGCATAAAAATATAATTGATAGTGAAGGTATGAATTGTAAAACCATCACTCATTCACAGCTTCCTAGCCCAATTGCAATGGAAGAGGTTGTTCTTATTGTGAAGAATTTCATTGAGATGGTGTAGTATTTGGTGCTGGGCAAATGTTTGTGTGGCCTTCTTAAGCCAGCTGTTGTGATTTCATTTTTTTGTGAGTTCATTAGAATACAGCGGGTTTATTAAAAAATAGAAATTTAAACACTAGGTGCTATGGTCTGAGTTTTGTTTCCTCAAACTGCACATGTAGAAGCACTAATCCTCAATGTGATGTTTTTTAAAGATTGGGCCCTTGTATGTAATTAGAGTCAGGTGAGGTCATGAGGGTGGACTCATTATGATAGGATGAGTGCTTTTATAAGAGGAGGAAGAGAGTGATTCCTTCCTCCTTCTAGTATGAACACAAAGAAGAGATCATGTAAGCACACAGTGAGATGGAGGCTGCATGCAAGTCAGGAAGAGAGCCTTCACCAAAACCCAACCATGCTGGCACCCTGATTTTCTACTTCTAGCCTTGAGAACTGTCAAAATATATATATATATATAAAATAACCAACCCAGTGTATGGTATTTTCTTACAGCAGTCTGAGCTGACTAATACAAATGGGCAAAAGATTTGAATAGACATTTATCCAAAAAAGATATATAAATAATCAACATATATGAAAAGATGCTCAACATCACTAATCATCATGAAAATTATAACCACTATGAGATATCGCCTGATGCCTGTTAGGAGGACCTCTATCCAAATACACAAAATAACAAGTGTTGACAAAGATTTGGAGAAATTTGAACTCTTACTCAATGTTGGTGGGTGAATTAGTTTGTTTTTTGTTGTTTTATGAGAGTATTGGCTGGGCTAGGTGGCTCAGCCTGTAATCCTAGCACTTTGGTAGACTGAGATGAGTGGATTGCCTGAGCCCATGGGTTCAAGACCAGTTGGGCAACTTGGTGACACCTCATCTTTACAATAAATGAAAAAAATTAGCAGGGTGTGGCAGTGTGCACGTGTTGTTCTTACTACTTAGAAGGCTGAGGCGGAAGGACCGCTGGAGGCCAGCAGGTCAGCGCTGAGATGGCCGTGAGCCTGCGTGCCACTGCACTCCAGCCCGGGCGACAGAGACTCCAACTCAAAAAAGTAATAATAATAAAATAAAACTAAATTTATTTGTTGGTTCATGGTTCTGGAGACTGAGAAGTCCAAGAGCATGGCACTGGCATCTTGTAAGGGCCTTCATGCTGTGTGCATCAGGACATGGTGGAAGGGTAAGCAAGCATATGAGACAGAGAGTAAGAGAGGGAAGGTCCAAACTCATCCTTTTCATCAGGAACCCCCTCCTGCAATAACTCACTCCAGGGATAATGGCATTAATCCATTCATGAGGGTAAAGCCCTCATGACCTAATCACCTCTTCCAGCACCTGAACTTTTTGGGGGACACATTCAAACCACAGTAGTGGGAACGTAAAATGGTGCAGCCACTATGAAAAAACAGTATGGCGGTTCCTCAAAAAATTAAAAACAGAACTACTTTATAATTCAGAAATCTCACTTCTGAATATACATATACCCAAAAGAACTGAAAACAGTATCTCAAAGAAAGATATGTGTATACTCATGGTCATTACAGCATTGTTCACAATAGCCAAGAGGTGAAGCAACCTAAATGTCCATTGACAGATGAATAAATAAACAAAATGTGGAATATACATACAATGGAATATTATTCCACCTTAAAAAAGAAAGAAATCCTGTTATATGGTACAACATGGGGGAGCCTTGAGAACATTATGCTAAGTGAAATAAGACAAATATGGGATGACTGATTCGACTTATATATGGTATCTAAAGTAATCAAATTCATAGAGACAAAAGATAGAACTGCAGTTGTCAGGAGCTAGGGGGAGCAGGAAATGGGATGTTATTGCTCATTGGGTATAGAGTTTAGTCAAGCAAGATAAAAAGGTTCTAGAAATAAATTGCATAATAATGTGGACGTAGTTAATAATATTGTATACTTACAGAAGTTGATAGAAAAGTAAATTTACATTGTGATTTCTTTTTTTTTTTTTTTTTTTTTGAGTTGGAGTCTCACTCTGTCACCCAGACTAGAGTGCAGTGGCCGCTCTCAGCCACCGCAGCCTTGACCTGCTGGGCTCCAGCGATCCTTCCGCCTCAGCCTTCCAAGTAGCCGGAATTACAGGCATGCGCTACCAAGCCCGGCTGATTTTTTGATTTATGAGGTCTCGCTGCCCAGGCGGGTCTCGAACCCGCAGGCTCAGGCAATCCACTCACCTCAGCCTCCCAAAGGTGCGGGATTACAGGCTGAGCTACCGAGCCCGGCTGATTAAAACAATTGACTAAGTTGAGGATTTGAACTGAGTCCAGATAAAGATATGTGGAAGTGTGATAAACTATGGGAGATAGGTTCCCTATGAAGATAGTCTTTTCATGTCAAAACCTTTGCAGAAAAAAAATATTGGGCCTTCAGACCTCTTACACTACTTTAAGAGCTTAAGAGATCTAAAATCTGTCCATGGGGAAGTAAGAGACCTAATTCAAATCACTTTCTCCAGTTTAGGCAGATCGACTCTCTCTTCTAAATTCCAACCAGTAGAAGAGGAAATGAGCTTCTCAGTTCTATTTTATAATGATTGCACATTATTTTATTTACCTGATGCTGTCTCTGGTCAGTGACATATGGGAAAGAGTAGGGAAACTAAACAGCTCTCTCAAACTCTTAGAATTAAACCAGAAAACAGATTCATTTTGGGGTAAGAGGATCATTATGAAATATGATATATGATTAATGTGATTAAATTATATATTTTTACTTAATATGTTAATTATTTCCTCTTCTAAGGCATTTAACTCAATAACTGAACTGTTATGAAATTTGTATTAGAAAGCTTTTAAGGTTTATTTATTTATTTATTATTTTTTTTTTTTAGTAGGAATCTCACTCTGTCTCCCAGCCTGGAGGGCAGTGGCACACTCCCGGCCACCACAGCCTTGACCTGCTGGGCTCCGGCGATTCTTCCGCCTCAGCCTCCCAAATAGCCGGAACTACAGGCGCGAGCTACCATGCCCAGCTAATTTAAAAAAATTTATTGTAGAGATGTGGCCTCGCCAAGTTGCCCACGTGGGTCTCGAACCCGCAGGCTCAGGCAATCCACTCACCTCGGCCTCCCAAAGTGCTGGGATTACAGGTTGAGCCCCCTGAGCCCAGCCTTAAGGTTTCTTTAATTGTCCTTTGCTTTAGTAACAATGTTTAGCAAAAACAACGTTTATTTTTTTAAAATGACAAATTTTAAACATATAGAAAAGAATGAGCTGAGTGAGGTGGTTCATACCTGCAATCTCAGCACTTTGGGAGGCTGAGGTGGAAGGATCACCTGAGTCTAGGAGTTAGAGACCAGCCTGGGCAACATAGCCAGACCTTGTCTCTACAAAAGACAAACAAACAAAAAATAGCCAGATGTGGTGGCACGTGCCAGTAGTCCCACCTGCTCAGGAAGCTGAGGTAGGAGTATTGCCTGAGCCCAGGTGGTTGAAGCTGCAGTGAGCTGTGATTGTGCCGCTGCACTCCAGCCTGGGAAAGAGTGAAAAGATTGGAGAATACTGGAAAAACCTATACCTCCAGCACCATTCAGTCCGATCTCAACATTCTGCCACAACTGCTTCCGATCTTTTTATTTTATTTCAAATTCCAAAAACAAACAAAAAGCTAAGTCACAGTGAAGCCACCTGTTAGTTCTTCCTTTAGTTGTGATAACTGTTCCGAATTTGGCATTCTTATTCACATTCAGATTTTATACATTTACCACTTAGTATTGTATCTATAAAAATGTATATATTTTACACATTTTGAAACTTTATATGAATAGCTTCTGACTAGATATACTGTTTAGCATCTTGCTTGTTTGTTGAACAGTTATGTTTTTGAGGGAACAGTCTGTTTCCTCTGTTAACTCCTGAGATGTAGCTGAGACCTAAACCCAGGCTGGTTTCAGAGGGCCACCTCTAAATCCTCCTGGCCTCTTACCTTGCTGCCTAGGTGTCCATTCTTCATCAGAATCCTCAGTGTCATCCACCAAAGGTTTGATGGCCCGCTTTCGGTGACACATGAAAGCTGGTCGAGGGGCTCTGAGACCTGAAACGAAGCAAAATCTTTGTCCTAAAAGGGAAGAACTGGGAGGAGGAATAAAGGGCAGTGGCAGTGGAAATCACCCCAAAGCCAGTGCAGCCCCGTTTGATGAGCTGGGAGAGTCTGGAACAAGGTCAAGATGTGACCTCTGCATGACCATTATCTGCACTCAGCCCCACACTGACACAAAGGAACAAAATTTCTCTCCACATTTGTCTCCATACAGAAGAGAGCTATGGGCAGATGCAGCCTCCCAAGAGAAAACCAAAATAATACTGGGACCAACGACCTGTTTTTTGTTCCCCAGGCTGGTCTGTACCTAGCACTTCCTGTTACCTATAGCAATCAGCGTATTATAGTTCCTTTTCACATTCCTATAGCGGATTTTCTCCCAGTCTCCCATCTCTGCCCATTCTTCCTTGGTGAAGTATATGGAAATGTCCTTGAAGGCATCTTTGACCTAAAGAGAGCAACAGATTTCCTCGGTGATTTACTGGTGCACGTGGAGCTGGGCCTTTTCCTCCACCTTGTGTGTATGGCATAGCTGGAGCCCTCTGGGTGGGTGCTGTGAAACACGAAGAATTTCCCTCTCTCCCATATTATGTCCCGTTTAGCCCCCTAGACACTGAACATTTCCCCAGCTCTCCAGACAGAGCAGTCACTGCTGCTGCAGTCCTACTTGAAGTAGGAGGCAAGTTGTAATCTCCCACTTCTTAGTCCCTAAAACACCACTTTTCGGGCTTCAGGAGAGGGTTCTAGGCTGGACCAGTGAAGGAGTTAACAAAGCTCAGGGCCACAGAGCACCTGCAGGATGAAGTAGTCCAGCAGGTCTTTGTCCTTTCTCCCCCTCGTCCGGACCAGGACCAACCACCCCATAGGGTCACCCAGGGGTGCAGGCCAGGAGTCCTCCAGAGACCAGCTCCGCGCCCCCGAGCCTGCCCGCCAACCCCGCTGGAGCCGGCGTTTCCTCCCCCGCCTCTCACCGCGGACTTGCACTCCGTCCGCCCCGTGTCTCCCTCTGGGCTGTCCTCGGGGGACCGATCAGGGCTCATGGCGCCGGGACTGCCCGCCTCCAGTCTGGGAAGGGCCCCAGTCTCCCTGCTCCTAGGCCTCGGCTCCTGCGGAGGAGAAGGTGCTCAGGGGGACAGCAGCCCTGACCTCTCCCCATCCCCGGGCTGGGGTGTTCCGAGAGGGAGATGTGGGGACCCCGGCGCGCTCTGCGGGTGCCTGGGTCCAGGGGTGTAGGCGGGGCGGGGGGCGCGACAGCCCCTGGGGCCCCGCGTCCGGCTCCTTTAGTTCCTCGAATAGAGGCGCGGAGGTGCCCGGGGCGTTGCGGCCGGGTCTGAGGGGCGGGAGGCCTGAGGGGAGGCCCCTGCCCGCCCGCCCGGACGTTTCTCTTCGAAGCCACGTGGGGCTCTCCCCCGGGATTCTGGAAAACTCTGCGAGCAAAGCCGACTGGGTGCCTAGGGGGCAGCCAGCTTTCCGGCTGAGGAGCTTTGGGGCGCTCCAGTCGAGGCGATCTGAGAATCTTCAGGCTGAGGGGCTGTGGCGGCTCTCACGGAGGGCTTTCGGCTCCTGAGGCTGAGGGGAACGGCGCCTTCGAGGGAACTCCGCGGTCCCGAGGCCGGGGAGTCTGGCCCCTCTGCGGGTGGGATGCTCAGGGCTTCTCAGGCGTAGGTCGGGGCGCCCCAGGCTGAGGGGGGTCGTGGCTCCTCAGCCTCAGAGTTTTCGGGGATCCCCGCAGTAGGGCACCCGGTGTTCCTCCGGGTGAGGGGATCCGCGGTCCCTGACGCCGCGGAGCTTTGGGGTCTCCTCATGCAGAGGAGGTTTAAAATCACTCAGGTAGAGGGTTGGCGGCCTCTTAAGGGGCAGGACTTGGGGTCTCTTGGGGCTGAGAGGACCCGGGGTCCCCCCAGGTTGAAATTTGAGGGTTTTGGACTGAGCGTGTATAAGGGTGGCTGACGGCACGGCAGAGCCTTCCCACCCCCGCTCCCGGTTCCCGTCGGTCTCCCCGGCTCTCCTGTCGCGCTGCGCACCTTGGCCGGGTGCCCTCCTGGAGTCCCTCAGAGGTGGCGGGCAAGGAACCAGCCTGCCGCGCTCTGTCGGCACAAGACGCCAATCAACACTGCCACCACGGGCTTCAGCCAATAGGCGGTCAGGAGGCGTCAGAGGGGAGGGGCTTAGGGCGGAGCCCTGCCTGTCCGTCACGGGCTTTTGGGCGCTCAGGCCGTGGGGCGGGGACTCTGGGAAAGATCTCGCCTCACTCCGAGGCGATTGGCTACCCTGGTCGTGCGCGTGTGTCGGTCAAGAATCCTCCAGCGCGCAGGCGCAGTCTGGCTGTTTCCGTTGCTTGTTTTCCCCCCGCAACCCCGGTGTTTGCGAATGGGCCCCGGGGGCCCCTGGATTCTCGCAGGTGCGGTTGTCTGAGATGTGGCGGGTCCAGCTGGCGGTCCTGCTGACCAAAGATCGTCATTGGTGTGGTGCAGTGTTTTAAGCATTCGGGATCGTTGTAGGGGATGTGGTTTTACTGGAGCACCCGTCCCAGCGCTTCGTTGCGCTACCGCGTGCGAGTCGTGGTTCGGGGGACAGGCGTCCGAGCGTGCCGGGCCAGGAATCCACGAACCGGGCGGGCCTTAAAGATGGGACGTGTTCACGTGTCCTGCTCCGCCCCACCCTCTCGGGACACCGGGGCCGCCTCCTGCCGGGAAGGGCTGCTGCTTTGGGGGTCTGCTGGGGCCTCCTGGGCGAGTCTGAGGCTGGGAGGAGTGGGGAGAGATCTGCGCTTAAGTCCCAGGGCCGTGCACTTCAAAAAGACAGGAAAGCGCGGACAGAGGAGGCTGGCGGCAGGGCAGCGGAGACCGGTCTTGGTTACAGAAGTTGCCCAGTGAGTGCTTGTTAGTGCCCAAGAAGCCATCTAAGGATGGGGACTCAGGATTCATTTGTCAACTGACCGGATGAATAAATAGTGTGAGAGTGTCCTTATTGAGTGCGCACTCCGTCCCCCATGGAATGTCCAGTGTTCCCTTTCCCAGAATGTTCCTGAAGTCCCAGGCTGGGCCCGATGCCTCCTTCCCTCCACAGTCTCCTGTGGTTGCCCCTCAATTCTGATCTCTTGAGGTTGACTTTTCTGTGACAGAGAATTCCCCGAGGACCCAGCGCTGACCTTACATGAAACTCATGACCTGCATCGTCCTTTGTAAATCCCACAACCACCCAATGAGGAGGCTCTACTATTCTCCACTTTTGCAGAGTTAGAATTGGGAACTGGGAGGTTGAACCACGTGGCCAAGCTCACGCAGCCAACAATAGTAGGCAAGTTGTGGTCTCCCACTACCTAGCCCCTAAAACACCACTTTTCAGGCTTCAGGAGAGGGTTCGAGGCTGAAACAGTGAAGGAGTTAACAAAGCTCAGGGCCACAAAGAACCTACAGGATGACGTAGTCAGCCAGTGGGTTGTGGGGCAACACACCTTGCTGAGCACCAAGCAGAAGGGCTGGCTTTGGCTGAGAGGGCCTGAGATTTTCTCCTCTAAAAGGGGACCTCGGCTGGGCTCGATGGCTCAGCCTGTAATCCAGTACTTTGGGAGGCTGAGGTGAGTGGATTGCCTAAACCCGTGGGTTAGAGACTAGTCCGGGCAACTTGGTGAGACCTCGTCTCTACAGTTAATCAAAATTAGATGGGCGTTGTAGCGTGCGCCTGTAGTTCTGGCTACTTGGAAGGCTGAGACGGAAGGATTGCTGAAGCCTAGCAGGTCGATGGTGGGTGGTTGTGAGTGAACTGCTGCACTCCAGCCTGGGTGAGGAAGTGAAACTCCAACTCGAAAATAAATACATAAATAAATAAAATGAAAAAAATAAAGAAAAGTGATCTCAACCAAGAGGAGTGAGCAAGTTGATTTGTTCAGGTGTTTGGGGGTTCCAGTTCTGGGGAAGAAAAATGTAGTGATGTGCTACTAGGGACTCATGGAATGGGAGGCAGTGCTTCTTTGAGGGGGTATGGGTTCTGCTGTAGGCTGACCTGCATGCACATCCCAGCACAGCCCTGCTGGCTGTAGGATCTTGGGTAAGGCCCTCACCTGCCCCGAGTCTCTGATAACTCCTTTGTGGTCATTGGTGGCAGTTCCTTCTAACACCATAGAGATTATGTTGTAAAACCCTTAGCAATGTGTGAGTGATCAATAAGCAACAGTGAAAGTTATTATTACAATACAGCCATGATTCTGTTTCTATACTGTGCCATATTTCCATGTGATCCAGATGGATATGGGGAACTTTCTCCCTTCTCAAAGTCATTTTCTGTGGTGCCTGTAGAAAAAAAAAGGGATTAGCAACTTCCCAGGCCACAGGCTAGAGGCATGGGAAGTCAGTAAGGAAGGGGGCTGTGAGTTCAGCTTTTCTCACAAAAGGAACAGCGAGTTCCTCTGTTCTGGAAACATTGACAGTTCTCGGTGAGAGGACAGACCTGAACCATGTGGTACCGTATGGGTCTAGGGTATGCAGGATCTTGTGGACCTTCTGATCCTAGAAAAGAAATAAAAGGCATCCACATTAGAAAGGAAGATGTGAAATTATCACTGTTTTCAGATGACTTGATCTTATAAGTAGAAAAACCATAAAGATTCCACCAAAAAAACAAAGCAAACAAACAAAACCCGGGTAGAACTAAATAAATGAATTCAGCAAAGCTGCAGGATATAAAATCAACTCAGAAATCAGTTGTGATTAGTCTGATGTAGTGGTGCACACCTGTAGTCCCAGCTATTCTTTGGGAGACTGACTCAGGAGGATCGCTTGAGCCCAGGAGTTGGAGGCTACAATGAGCCATGATCATCCACTCCAGCCTGGGCAACAGAGTGAGACCCAGGCTAAACAAAATCAGTTGTGTTTCTGTATACTAACAATGAACATCCCAAGGGAAATTAAGAATTCCATCTACACTAGCATTAAAAAAAAAACAACAAAAAACCCCACAACATCTAGAAACAACCAACCACGGAGATGAAAGACTTAAACATGGAAAACTATAAAACATTGCTGAAAGGAATTAAGGAAGAGACAGATAAATGGAAAGACATCCTGTGTTCATGTAGAAGATTTAATATTGTTAAAATGTTCACACTACTCAGAAAGATCGACAGATTCTGTGCAATATCTGTCAAAATGCCAGTGCCGTGTTTTGCAGAAACAAAACAAGAAAATCCAAAAATTTATATGGAATCTCAAGAGACCCAGAATAGCCAAAGCAATATTGAAAAAGAAGAAATGAAAAGAAAAAAGAAAAAGAAATGGTTGGGCGTGGTGTCTCAAGCCTGTAATCCCAACACTTTGGGAGACCGAGGCAAGAGGATTGCCTGAACTCAGGGGTTTGAGACCAGCCTGAGAAATTTGGTGAGACCTCATCTCTACAGCAAATCAAAAAAATAAGCCATGCGTGGTAGCACACACCTCTAGTTCCAGTTTCTTGGAAGGTTGAGGTGGAAGGATCGCCTAACCAGAGGGTCCAGGCTGCGTTAGCTGTGAGTGTGCCACTGCACTCCAGCCTGGGCAACAGAGTGAGAATCCAACTGAAAAGAAAATAAAAAAAGAAGAACAAATTTGGAGACCTTGCATTTCCTGATTTCAAAACAAATTACAAATCTACAGTAATCAAAAGAGTGTGGTACTGACATAAAGAAAGATCTATCCCTTGCATATATGGTAAGATTATGTTTGACAGGAATGCCAAGACCACACAATGAGGGAAAGGACAATCTCTAAGAAATGTTGGGAAAACTGGATATACATAAGTAAAAGAATACAGATATGCCTTACTATATGCCATACAAAAATCGTCTCAAAATGTATTAAAGATCAAAATGTAAGGCCTAGAAATATAAAACTCCAAGAAGAAAGCATAGGGGAAAAGCTTCATGACATTGAAAGGAGCAGTGATTTCTTGGATATCATAACAAAAGCATAAGCAACAAAAGCAAAAATAGACAAATAGGACTGCATCAAACTTACAAATGTCTGTGAAGCAAAGGGAATAATCGACAGAGTAGAAAGGCAATCTATGGAATGGTGGAAAATATTTGCAAGTCATAAAACTGATAAGGAGTTAATATCTAGGATTTATAAAGAATTCATAGGCAGGTGTGGTGCTCATGCCTATAATCCCATCACTTTGGGAGGTGGAGGAGAGAGGATTGCCTGAGTCCAGGGGTTGTAGACCAGCCTGGGCAACTTGTTGAGACCTCATCTCTACAATAAAAAAGAAATTAGTCGAGTTTGACATGGCCCAGGTGGCTGCTTAGAGGGTCCCAACAGAGAGCGGTGAGAGATTAAGAAAGACACAGACACAAAGACATAAAGAAAAGCTGGGGCCAGGTGGGACACTTTCTTCTGACGGAGAAGTGGACCCGAACTAGCTCAGCATGTTTATTTTATAATCAAGCACAAAGGAAGTTGGAGGGGATTCAAGGTCTGTGAGGGAGCTATAACAGAATTTTGTTGCTACCTAAAAGGCGAGCTGTTCATGGTTATCTTGTTGTAGCTAAGGCTTTATCTGTTCTGTGTGCACTCGGATGTATGGGCATCTGAGACGCTGTTTCGTGTAGCAGGCTGCATCCCCTGCCTTTGGCTAGGATGCAGAGCTGTCAAGCGAGACCTTGCCTTCACCTGGGGTGTTTACTCAAGGCCTGCTACAGTGACAGTGCTCGTCTGCTACCCATATCACATCTGCTCCCGACACGGGTGTGGTAGCTTGTGCCTGTAGTTCCAGCTATTTGGAAGACTGAGGTTGAAGGATCACCTGAGCACAGCAGGTCAAGGCTGCTGTGGCCGTGAACATGCCACTGCACTCCAGCCTGGGTGACAGAGTGAGACTTCAGCTCTAAAAAAAAAGGGGTGGAGGTTTCAGCATGGTATCTTTCACCTGTAATTCTAGTGCTTTGGGAGGCTGATGTTGGAAAATTGCTTGCAGCCAGGAATTTGAGACCAGCCTGGGTAACACAGTGAGACTCTTTCTCTACAAGAAAAATAATAATAATAATTTTTTTTTAAAGTTACTGTGCATCTTGGCACATGCCTGTAATCCTAACTACACAGAAGACTGAAGCAGGAAGATTGTTTGAGCCAAAGAGTTCGAGGTTTTCAGTAAGCTTAGATCATGCCACAGCACTCCAGACTGAATAACAGAGAGACCTTGTTTCCAAAAGAAAAAAAAAAAGTGGCGAGATATGGCCAAGGACTTGAATAGACATTTTCCTCAAGAAGACATAAATGCCAACAAGCATAGGAAACATGCTCAATATCACTATCATAGGGGAATGCAAATTAAAGCCATAAGGAGATATCACTTTATACCCATTAGGGTGACCACTGTTAAACAAACAAACAAAAAAAGCAAACAGAAAATGACAAATGTTAGTAAGGCTGTGGAGAAAATTGGAAACTGCTTCAGTGTTGGTGGAAATGTCAAATGTTGTAGAAAACAAGATGGAGGTTTCTCAAAAAATTAAAAATAGAACTACTATAAGATCTGCAATCCTGGCTGGGCCCTGTGGCTCATGCCTATAGTCCTAGCACTTTGGGAGGTCAAGGTGAGAGGACTGTCTTAGCCCATGGGTTTGAGACCAGCCAAGAGTACTTTGGTGAGATCTCATCTTTACCAAAAAAAAAAAAAATTTAGCTGGGTGTGGTGGCTTGTGCTTGTAGTTCCAGCTATTTGGAAGGCTGAGATGGAAGGATTTCCTGACCCCAGCAGGTTGAGGATTTGGTGGCCGAGAGTGTGCCACTGCACTCCAACCTGGGTGACAGAATGAGACTCCAATTCAAAAAAAAGAAAAAAATGAAAGCAAGATCTTGAAGAGATATTTGCATACCTATTACCATTGCAGCATTATCCACAACAGCCAAGAGATAGAAGCAATCCAAATGTCTATTGTTGGGGGAATGGATAGATAAATGTGGTACATACATGCAGTGGAATATCATTCAGCCTTAAAAAAGGCAGAAATTGTGTCACATGCTATCTCATGGATGAACCTGGAGGACATAAGCGAAATAATCCAGTCATAAAAAGGCAAATGCTGCACAATTCTACTTATGTGATGTATCTAAAGTAGTCAAATTCATAGAAACAGAAAGAATAACAGTTGCTAGGGCCTGGGCTAGAGGGAAATAAGTTGTTGTTAATGGATATAGAGTCTCAATTTTGCAGGATGAAAAAGTGGTAGAGATCTCTTGCACAACAATACTTGCAAACTACACATCTGATGAAGTAATGATATCCAGAATCTATAAAGAACTCAAGCAAATCAGCAAGAAAAAAACAAGTAACTCCATTAAAAGGTGGGCAAACAACATGAATAGACATCTCTCAAAAGAAGATATACTAATAGCCAACGAACATGAAAAAAAGCTCAACTTCACTCATAATCAGGGAAATGCAAATTAAAACCACAGTGAGATACCACCTTATACCAGTCAGAATGGCCATTATTAAAACATTAAAAAAATGCTGGTGAGGATGCGGTGAAAAGGGAGCACTTATATGCTGTTAGTGGGAGCGTAAATGAGTAAAACCTCTCTGGAAAGTGGTAAGGAGATTACTCAGTGAACTAGAAGTAGATCTACCATTTGATCCAGTAGTCCCGCTTCTAGGTATCTCCCTAAAGGGAGAGAGATTGTTATGTGACAAAGACACCTATACTTGCTTGTTCATCCCTGCACAATTCCCAATTGCCAAGATGTGGAATCAACCTAAAAACCCATCAATCAACCAGTGGATAATGAAAATGTGGTATATATACACCATGGAACACTATGCAACCACAAAAATGAATGAAATCATGTCCTTTACAGCAACATGGATGGAGGTAAAGATCGTCATCCTAAGAAAACTGACTCAGAAACAGAAACCCCACATGCTCTCACGCATATATGGGCGCTAAACAGTCCCAAAGATGGAAATAACAGACACTGGGGACACCGATAATAGCAGATGGAGAGAGGGGTTGGGGTTCATAAACTACCTATGGGGCACTGTGTTCACTATCTGGGGAATGGGCCACCTGAGACCCAATCACCACTACTATATGCAATATGTCCATGTAACAAATACGTATATGTATCCTCTGAATCTAAAAAAAAAGTGAATATATGCAACACTACTGAACTTTACATATCAAGATAACAACTTTTATGTACATTTTTTAGTTTTTACAATTGTCCAGCAAGTGACAACCATCATCATTTGGAGCTGGGGGTGGAGTCCAACTTCATGGAGTGGAGCAAAGAGCTTACCAGTTCGTACCCCCAGGATAGGCAGTCCCAGGATGTCAACCTCCTGCATGGTTTGCAGGTGTCAAGAAAGACGGGTTGCCAAAAGGACAGGGTTCCCACAGGCACTGGACAAAGTAGCACTTGACATACACGAAGAAAAGACAGAGCAAGTCAGCTTCTATAGTGAGTGTGTCCACTTAGAATGAACGGCCAATGGGAAAAGTCTAACTCCTACCCAGCATTAGCACTATCCTTTTTTTTTTTTTTTTTTTTTTGAGTTGGAGTTTCACTCTGTCGCCCAGACTGGAGTGCAGTGGCCGCTCCCGGCCACCGCAGCCTCGACCTGCTGGGCTCCGTTGATCCTTCCGCCTCAGCCTTCCGAGTAGCGAGAATTACAGGCACGCGCTACCACGCCCGGCTAATTTTTTGATTTAATGTAGAGATGACGTCTCGCTGCCCAGGCGGGTCTCGAACCCGCGGGCTCAGGCAATCCACTCACCTCAGCCTCCCAAAGGCGCGGGATTACAGGCTGAGCCACCGAGCCCGGCTTAGCACTATTCTTGTATGACTTCAAGAGACAGGAGACCTCGCACCTCAGAACAGTATCATTGAAACGACGTTATTTCACAGGAAACCCGACGTTCTGTCGGTGCTGGTGGGGCAGGGGCGTCAAGGATCTCTCTGAGTTTATATTGTGAGGGTTCACAAACAGGCACGAGGTGTCAGAGATGAAAATGTTCCTGCCCTGGAGGTCTGAGGTGAGTGAGGCGGAGACAAACACCTGCCTACCCTGGGGCTTCCTGGGAACGCTAGTCAGTGGCTTCATTAGGAGTGAGAGTGGCCCGGAGGGCCCCGAGTTGCGTACCAGAGCTGGTACAGGCCTACACACACCTAACTATAAAGATTTCCATGTGGAGTCATTTATATCCATATTAAACTAAACACGGGTTCACAGTGATGTCTTCACCTCTGATCTATTATCACATAGATCATTCTAGCCTCTTTCTCTTGTTAATCTGTACCTTCCCACTTCAACAACGAAAAACCTGACTCCAACCATCTGCCACTTATGTAAGTCACTGTTCCATTCCAGATACAGATATAGTGGTTTTAGGATTGTTAGCAATTATTAGAGGTGTTAACAACTACACAGAATCTTTGTTTCCTATGCTGATTGCTTAAAAGGTAAAAAAAAAAAAAACCAATAATAACCAAAAAACCTTTTACAAGGCTTTATTTGACACAGACTAATAATTAGGCCGAGTTCCTGGTGGCTCACACCTGTAAATCTCAGCACTTTAGGAGGCTGAGGTGAGAGAATTGCTTGAGGCTCAGGGAACTCAAGACCAGTCTGGGCAACACAGTGAGACTTTATCACTACAAAACATTTAAAAGAAGGAAAGAAAGGTGGGGGGAGGGAGGAAGGGAGGGAGGGAGGAAAAAGAGACAAAAATCTGAGAAAACGTATTTATTTATTTATTTATTTATTTTTTGAGTTGGAGTCTCACTCTGTCGCCCAGGCTGAAGTGCTGCAGTGGCATGCTCATGGCCCCCCCAGCATTGACCTGCTGGGCTCAGGCAATCGATCCTTCGGTTTCAGTCTTCCAAGTAACCGTAACTGCAGATGTGTGCTACCATGCTCGGCTAATTTTTTGATTTATTGTAGAGATGAGGTCTCACGAAGTTGCCCAGGTTCTTCTTGAACCTGTGAACCCAGGCAACTCCCTCACCTCGGCCTCCCAAAGTACTGGGATTACAGGCTTAAGCCACTGCACCTAGCCTAAAATTTTTTTATTTTTTGAGTTGGAGTCTCACTCTGTTGCCCAGGTTGGAGTGCAGTGGCATGCTCACAGTCACTGCAGCCTCGGCCTGCTGGGTTCAGGTGATCCTTCCACCTCAGCCTTCCAAGTAGCTGGAACTACAGGCATGTGCCTCCACATCTGGCTACTTTTTAAAATTTATTGTAGAGACGAAGTCTTGCCAAGTTGCCCAGGTTGGTCTCAAACCCGTGAGCTCAGGAAGTCCTCTCACCTCGGCTTCCCAGAGTGCTGGGATTATAGGTGTGAACCACTGTGGCCGGCTAAAAACTTTATTTTAACAGAGAAAAAAACCAAACTGCAGTTTTGATACGTTTGCATCAGTATATCATTAAGCTCATTTAGAAATAAACCTTATAAATAAATCCATTCAATGTTCGCCAGCTTGACCATAAAATTTTCCCCTGTAAACCTTCTACACTTTCTATGTCAATTTAGATTTTGTCCTATGCCGTTTTTTTGTTTTTGGTTTTTTTCTGGAATGATCAGTCATTTTACTTTCTTTCTTAGCTGGAACATACTGTTCATATTTTGTATACTTTCCTTACCAAAAAGACACCAACTTTATTTGCAAAACAAACTCTCTTTTTCTTTCATACTTGGCATAGAGTTGTTTCCCTTCACCTTTTATTTCTTGGAGTTTTATTTACACATATTGATTATAATTCTAACCCTTAGTAACCTATATTTCCCCGAGGAAACTAGGAAGTAGTTTGAAGCTACCCTACACCAGCATTCTATAATAGATTCAGAAATTTAGGAGAATGCTACCTCATGATTTCTAGACGCATATGCTTTCTTGTAGTACAGTTTTTCAGTGGTAGAGAAAGAATGTTTATTTTTATTTATTTTTGTTTGAGTGTGAGTCTCACTCTGTTGCCGATGCTGGAGTGCAGTGGCACATCACAATCGCAGCTCACCACAGCCTCGACCTCCTGGGCTTAGGGGATCTTTCCTCCTTAGCCTTCTGAGTAGCTGGGACTACAGGTGAGCCCCACTGTACCGACTAATTTTTTTATATTTTTGTAGAGACGAGATCTCACTATGTTGTCCAGAGTAGTCCTGAACTGCTAAGCTCATGCAGTATTCCCGCCTCGGCCTCCCAAAGATCCATCACGCCTTGCTGAGAGACTGTATTTATTAACAGACCAAGATATTTTTAGTCTGTCTGTAGAAATAAGAATTCTAAAGATTATAAACTTGAACTTATGTTCAGTAATCAATATTTTAGTGTTTTATTTTATTTATAGATGATCTAGATATTTAATAAACGTTTTACTTAACATAATCTTTTCTTTTTTGAGTTGAAGTCTCACTCCATCACCCAGGCTGGAGAGCAGTGGCACGCTCGCTCATGGCCACCCCAGTATCGGGCTGCTGGGTTCCAGCAATCCTTCGGCCTCAGCCTTCCAAGTAGCTGGTACTACAGTTGTGTGCCACCACACTTGGCTAATCTTTTTTATTTCATTGTAGAGATGAGGTCTCTCCATGTTGTGCAAGCTAGACTTAGGCAATCCTCTCATCTTGGTCTTCCAAAATGCTGGGATTACAGGCATGAGCCACCATACCTGGCCCACTTAACATAACCTTAGGTTGCAAATTAGCAAAAAATATTTTGGAAGTGATTATTAGGCAGATTTGCTATTAGACATACTTATTATTATTATTATATAATCCCGCGCCTTGAGAGGCTGAGGTGAGTGGATTGCCTGAGCCCGTGGGTTCGAGACCCGCCTGGGCAACTTGGTGAGACCTCATCTCTACAATAAATCAGAAAATTAGCCGGGTGTGGTAGCGCATGCCTGTAGTTCCAGCTACTTGGAAGGCTGAGGTGGAAGGATCACCGGAGTCCAGCAGGTCGAGGTTGCAGTGGCCGGGAGCGGCCACTGCGTTCCAGTCTGGGCGACAGAGTGAGACTCCAACTCAAAAAAAAAAAAAGTAAAAAATAAAATAAAATAATGTTTGTCAGAAGAATGACTTAATTTATTCAAAATCAACTCTACAAGCTTTAATATTTTAAATAGATACTAAGTGTAAAATTAACTTATTTGACTAATACCCAAGTGGAATAAAGATGTATTTTTTATATTTAATGGTGACAACTCTGAAGACATACTTGTTTTATTAAGCCAAAAATGTTAAATTAGTCTTATTTACTTAAGGTTTGTCTAAATGTGAACTTAAAAATGATTCAGATCAGTTCCTATATTTCTGGAAGTTTTTAGAATATTTAATTTATAGATATATAATTTTTTTCCGAAACCAACTTAGAATTGAGCTCTTTCGAAGGATTTTTATAATTAGTTTTGCAATGCCATCCAGAGATAAGAAAATATCACATATATATAAAACATACTTAAACATACAGATACCAATAGATACCAATATTTTCATTCTAAAATTTTAGTCACGAGTCAGACATAAACACTGTCATGGTTAATTTTAGGTATCAATTTAGTGGGATTAAGGCATACCCAGATAACTGGTAAAGCATTATTTCCGGGTATGTCTGTGAGGGTGTTTCTGGAAGGCATTGGCATTTGAATCAGTAGACAGAGATAAGGAAGATCGGCTTTTGCTCAGTGTGGGTGGGCACCATCCAACTGGCTGAGGCCCAGATAGAACAGAAAGGCAGAGGAAAGGAAAATTCTCTCTATTCTGGAGCTAAGACACCTTTTTTCCTCCTGCTTGTGAACATCACAACTCTGGATTCTCTGGTCTTTAGATTCTGAACATGCACTGGTGCCACCACCCGCCTCCACCCCCCTAGTTCTCAGGCCTTAGGCCTTGGGATAAGAGTTATACCATCAGCTTTCTCTACAAGGAGGCCTTGGACATGAACGGAACCACAGTACAGGGTTCTCTGGTTCTCCAACTTGCAGGTGGCCCACCATGGGATGTCTCAGCCTTCATAATCATGAGTCAACTCCTCTTATAAATCCCCTCTCATCTATCTATCTGTGTACATCCTACTGGTCCTGTCTCTCTGGAGGACCCTGACAAATGCAATAACAATAATGCAAAATTCACTAGTTTATATATAAGATTTGGTTATAGTCTTTGCCTCACTTTGTATTTTTATTGCAGTTATGTTTTGGAAGATGGAACAAGTTCAAGAGAAAAGCTACAGGTTTTTTTTCTCTCCAATGTTTGGAGATTTTTACGATTTTCTTTTGTCCTGACATATAATCTTCTGGCAGCTGAGAATTAAATTTTGTTTCCAATTAGCCATTTTTTTCTTTTTCAGCCTTAGGCATTTGCTTTTGGGGGTTCCTGAGCACCTTGAAAGCTCCCAAAGGGAGGAAGGGAGGCCTAAAGTTCCAATGATTATAGTGAGTTGAGAGACAAGAGCAGGAAAGAAAAGGTCTTAAGGAAGGCAACTCGGGAGAGTTACATGTTCTCAAAGGCACCATTGAGGTTCTAAGTTATCTTTAGTAAAGTCAGGCCAACAGGAAAAGAAGTGGACAGAATTAACTCCATGTTGGAGGAGCACACAATCAGCAAGGGTTTGAGAAGGGGAGGTTGCAGTCAACCGAGAAGTTTCACGAGAAGAGCAGGACCACGTAGGTAGAACAGAGATGTCTTAAACAAAAATCCAGGAAGAACTTCTAGCCCAAGAGGAGAACAGAGAGGCCTCCAAACCAAAGTTAGGATGAACTTCTTGTCCAAGAGATACTTTCCAAAGAAAAAAGCCTGGTTTTCAAAGGATTTTTAGAATTAGTTTTGCAATGCCATCCAGAGATAAGAAAATATCTCTGGTATGGTATCATCCAGAGATAAGTATATTTCTCTCACCCAGCGTCAGAGACTATACTCATTAAAAATGTGTCTCAAATCATGTCTTTTTGTGGCTTAGCCATGGATGCAAAAGGCATCCCTAGGAGGGCACTGAAGATGCAACAAAGACACTATGCTCCCATAGTGTGCCTCCCACTGTGGGAGATGACAAAGATGACAAAGACCTCTGTTGCCAGAGATAGTGAGCAAAGGAAACAGATAAAGAGACAGGGGTCCATTAGGATTTAGATGTAGGAAAACCCCTGAGAACTGACAGTATGATAGCCACAAATGGGGTGCCCAGGATACTCCCATTTCTGCTCATCTAATGACAAATTCTCAGGTTCCCCAACCTGATGGGTTATGTATATCAACTTAACAAAAAGGACGATTTTCAGAGTATGGAAGGTCCCATTGGGCTATTTGATAATAGTGGAATGGGCAGTCTGTTTTTATGGCAGCTGCATTTACAGGAATTTCCTCAGAGGTGGTTAATGGCAGCTGTATTCTCTGTGTTCTCTGCTTTAATCAGATAAAGAAAGTTCAGGTGAGGCAGGAAGTGTGAGGTTCCCGCAGTGCTCCCGATTGCTGTCAGGGGGAGAACCTGCCTTTGTGACCCATGAGGAACTGTATTTGTCCATGGTCTTGGGCAGGGTCCACAATGAGGACAGGATCTCCTTTCTCAGTGCAGACCTGAGTGCCTTGCCTCTCTTTGGGACAACTTAAGACTGCATCCATGGTGAGTAAACCCCCCTTTCTTGCAGTCCTGCCTGTTGAGGGACTGTGAAAGACCCAGTAAAGGAAGAGCCTCACTACACCTACACTACAGTAAAGGAAACTCCCTACACCTGAAGTCCTTACCCACACCTGAGATGTGGTGGCCACTGATGGGATGTCCACTAATGTAATGTCCACGAATGTGCTGATATGCTGTCTTTTGCTGTCATGTCTGCTGATGTCATGTCACTGATGTCATGTCTAGGCAGTGGTCTCGTAACACTCACATTGAGATAGAAAAACAGGAATTAAGCAGAAAAGTTGACCTCAAGGGTCTTATCTTAAGTAAGCAGCTGCATGCCATTTCCCTTAGCCACAATTTCTGCTTCCATAAACACGCTTTACTGCATCTCACATGGAAATGTCCATAAAGATGTTTACTTCAATGCTTGTTGTGGAAGTAACTGTTCCTGGTCTTAAATTTAAAATTGTGAACCCACCGATGGCAAACCCATGTATGTTGTAACCACAAAAAGCTCTATAAAACTGAGGGTCGGGACTCAGGTTTTGGGAGGCTACTCTGCTTGAGACATCCAGAATAAAAACCTTTGATTCTCCTCTCAGTCTCAGGTGCTTATTCTGAGTGCATTCATTCCTGTTCCCAGTGAGTTGCTGCAACACTTGGTGCATTGGCTGGGAAACCCCCACTGTGCCCTCAGATTAGGCTGGTCCTTTGTGTCACCACTGTTGCTAGACTTGGCTGTGGCCTGGGAGCAATTTGAGGATGAGGAAGGTGTACCTTCTGGCCAGTTGTCTGGGATCCAGACTCCATGAGCCGTGACTCAGACCAACAGACTACACTCCGCTTGGTGGATCAAACAGAGAGAGTGGACCCATCGACTGGGACTCCAGGAACTGGTAAGACACCCTGGGGTGCTCAGTCAGTCAGGGTCACCAAATGGTGGTAACAGGAATCTGATCACCTCCCAGTTCTCAGAACTACAGAGTCTGACTGGGCCCTAACCTGCGGAACTGTGATGACCTCATACAACTGAAGATAGCCCCAGCCCTGTAATAGGGCTGGTCAGGTTGGGGGTTTATACCAACCTTCCAATTCCTAAGAGGCATCTTAAATTCTCTTCTGGGAAATGGCCAGGTGGGCAAGATGAATGCTGTCCTGAGCAATGTCTGCTCAGGACATCGTTGTCTTTTGTTCTGTGACACCAACACAGTGGGAGGCACACTATGGGAGTATTCTTCTCAAAACCCACTGTCTTAGATTGTATGATCAAAAACTTCAAGAAAGGTTATTCAGGAGACTATGGTATTAAAATGTCTCCAAGAAAACTGGAAACTCTCTGCATAATAGAGTGACAAATGTTAACCAAGGACTGGCCTCCAGAGAGACTCTGGATGTAACCAAGATAAAGGCTGTGTACTGGGTGGTAACTGGGGAACTGGGCCACCCAGATCAGTTCCCATATATAGATTTCTGGTTACAGATTGAATTAGCTCAGCCCTCTTGGATAAGGTTTTGCACTGGTGGTCAAGGACAGAGTGAAATTCTAGCCAAGGTTCCACTTCAACCAAAGGATCAAAACTGAGACCAAGTCAAAATTCCGCCAGTTATCCAGGGAGACCCAGATGACGAGCTTCTGTTGCTACCTCCCTCCCATACCACACCACTGATACCAGAGACTCCCCTCTTCACCACCAGTAATACCAGAGGACCCCCTTCTGCCAGACACACCACCACCATCTGTGTCCCCACCACCACCTGCAGAGCTGGACCAAATGAAAAGGTGCCTGCGCTTACCCTCAAACCAGTGGTCTGCACTCCAAATGCCCCTGCATGAGATCAGAGGCCCCCAACAAGTAACACAAGAGGGCAATGTCCAGGGTGGACAATCAATCTTCTATTACCAGCTGTTTGCTAGCACAGACTTGCTAAATTGGAAACATCATACCCACTCTCTTACTTGGAAAAACCCCAGGCCATAATAGACTTAGTTGAGTCTGTCTGTCAAACTCATCTTCTCCCTTGGGGAGATTGCCGTCAGCTCCTCCTAACCCTTCTGAATACTAAAGAGCGGCGACGAGTAATGACAGAAGCCCAAAAATGGATGGCAGAATGTGCCCTGGGAGGCTTGTTAGATCCTGAGACCTGGGTAAGGAGCGCTTTCCCAGAGGAGGATCCACATTGGGACCCAAACTTGGAGGGTGAGAGGGTCAACCTAGAAAAATATCCATGGGTCCTCCTGGAAGGATTAAATGAAGGAGCTAAAGTCCATCAATATGTCCAAGACTACCAAGGTCCTCCAAAAGTCAGATGAACTTCCCTCAGACTTTTATGAGAGACTTTGTGAGGTATTCCGGTCATATACTCCCTTCAACCCTGAAACCCCCAAGACACCTGAGAATCTGCACATAGTGAATGCCGCCTTCATGGGCCAAGCACTGAGTGACATCCAAAGAAAGCTACAGAAGTACAGAGGGTTTGCTGGAATGAACAGCACCCAACTACTGGAGATAGTCTTTGTAAACTGAGAACAAACTGCAAAGAGGGAGGCTAACAAGAAGGCCGACCAGAGAATGAGGCAAAAGGTAGCTATCCTTGTTGCAGCCCTAGGCTGGCCAACTGAATTCAAGTCAAAGCAAGCAAAAGCAAAGCCCAGGACCCGTGTCCCCTTACAACGGAATCAGTGTGCATACTGCAAGAAAGTTGGACACTGGAAGAAGAAATGCCCTGATAGACCTCAGAGGGAAGAAAAGAAAAATCAGGGGATGGAGATGAACACTGCACCATACAAGCTAGCCGAAATGGACTCAGAGTGAGACACACAGGGCTCAATCAACTTAGGCCCAATGAGCCCATGGTCAAAATAAAGGTTGGGGGCCAATCAATGGACTTTATGGTGGACACTGGAGCAGAGCACTTGGTTGTAACCAAACCAGTGGGACCTATGTCAAAAAGAAAAACAAAAATCATGGGGCTACGGGAGCTCAAATCAAAGGCTCTTTTTGTGAAACTTGCAATTGCATCATGGAGAGATACCAGGTGAAACATGATTTCCTGTGTATCTCAGAATGTCCGGTACCCTTAATGGGAAGGGACTTGTTGTCTAAGCTGGGGGCCAGAATCACCTTCTTGGCTGTTGGCCCTGCCCACCTTGAACTGCTGGAACCTACGTGACTAGGACCCCCAAGGACACCTTCTTAATTTTGTCTATCACAATTCCCTGAGAGGAAGAATGGGGACTCCATTCCCAGCTTGCCATCAACATCACCCTGGCCCCGGAAACATGGAACTCCCACCTCCCCAGAATCTGGGCTGAGAAAAACCCACCCGGGCTAACCATCAACCATCCACCAGTAATAGTGGGCTTGTTGCCCAGTGCCCACCTGGTAAGTGTCTGCCAATATCCTTTCATCTCGGGAAGCCAAGAGCAGCATCCAAGTTCACCTTCAAAAACTATTAAAATTTAGGCTGCTCTGAAAGTGCCAATCTTCATGAACTATCCTCTGTTGTCTGTGAAAAAATCAGGCACCAATGACTACTGACCTGTCTAGGACCTGTGGGTCATCAACCAAGCCACAACAACCATCCATCCAGTGGTCTCTAACCCGTACACCCTCCTAGGCCTCATGCCTGCAGAGTCCCAGTGGTACAACTGTCTGAATCTGAAGGATGCTTTCTTTTGCATTCATCTGGCACCCGTAAGTCAGTCCATGTTTGTCTTTGAATGGGAAGACCCTGCCAGCCGCTGAAAGGAGCAATTAACTTGGACCCAGTTGCCCCAGGGTTCAAGAACTCCCCTACCATATTTGAAGAGGATCTGGTAAACTTCCCAAGTGCGGAAGTCAAGTGTACACTTCTGCAATATGTGGATGATCTCCTGGCAAGCACAACCTTGGAGGACTGCACTAAGGAAACGGAGTCATTGCTAGACTTGCTCCAGAAAGCTGGATACAGGATATCCCTTTAAAAGGCCCAGATTTGCCAGAAAACAGTCAAATACTTGGGGTTTCTAATCTCAAAAGGGCATCAGGCCTTGGGACCTGAATGAAAAAAGGGCTATTTGGGCCCTTCCAACCCTGAATACCCGAAGGTAAATCTGAGAGTTTCTGGGGACCACTGGATTCTGTCGCATTTGTATCCCTAATTACTCATTAATAGTTAAACCCCTCTATGAAGCCACAAAGAGGGGAGAAAAATCATTCTAATGGGGGCAACAGCAACAGGAAGCCTTTCTTACTTTTAAGAAGGCTTTACAGCTGGGCTTGGTGGCTCAGCCTGTAATCCCGCGCCTTTGGGAGGCTGAGATGAGTGGATTGCCTGAGCCTACGGGTTTGAGACTCATCAGGGCAACTTGGCGAGACCCCATCTCTCCAATAAATAAAAAATGAGCCGGGCGTGGAAGCGCGCACCTGTAGTTCCAGCTACTTGGAAGGCTGAGGCGGAAGGATCGCTGGAGCCCAGCAGGCTGAGGCTGCGGTGGCCGGGAGTGGCCAGTGCACTCCAGTCTGGGTGATAGAGTGAGACTCCAACTCAAAAAAAAAAAGAAGCCTTTACTAGAAGCCTCTGCCTTGGAACTCCCTGATGTAACTCAAGAATTTAATCTCCTCATTCATGAGATAAAGGGAATGGCCCTGGGAGTTCTAACCCAGAATATAGGATCCTGAGGATGGCCTGTGGCTTATCTATCCAAATAGATATACACAGTGGTAGCTGGATGGCCACCCTGCTTGTGGGCCCTGGCTGCCACCACATTCTTGGCCAAAAAGGCAGATGAACTTACCATGGGACAAATCCTGAACATCAAAGTTGCTCATGCAATCATGGCCCAAATGGGCCACCGAGGGCACCACTGGCTCACCAATTCGTGCATGAACCACTACCAAGGCCTTCTGTGCAAAAGCTCCCAGGTGCACCTAGAGACTGTACAAACTTTAAATCCAGCCACTTTCTTACCTGCCAAACCAAAATCCCCAGACCATGACTGTATTAAAACAACAGATGAGATCAACTTGAGCTGCCCAGACCTCACAGATCAGCCTTTGCCATCTGCGAACTCTGTCCTCTACACTAATGGAAACAGCTTCCTGTCAAATGGGAAGCGTTTGGTGGGATATGTGGTCATAACAGAAACAGAAGTAATAAAATCAAGGGCCCTCCCAATGGAATGATCAGCTCAATGGGCAGAGCTGATGGCTTTAATCAGGGTCCTAGAATTAAGCAAAGGACAGAAGGTAAATATCTACACAGACTCAAAATATGCCGTTGCCACCCTCCATATACATGGGGTCCTCTATAAAGAAAGAGGACTCCTTACCTCAGGAGGAAAAGCTATTAGAAATCAAGCTAAAATCCTATGCCTCCTAGAAGCAGTCTGGGATCCCATGGCTGCTGCAGTCATCCATTGCCAAGGACACCAAAAGGGAAAAAGTTCCATAATCAAAGGAAACCAAAGGGCAGACATGGAGACCAAATGGGCAGCCATGACTGTGACCCCTCAGGTCCCTCCCAGCAAAATGTTGATGATTTCAGCCCTGCCCAAATGCCCAAGCTCTGTCCAGGAAGAAGAAAACTGGATAAAAAGGGAAAAGATACCAAGGGCTCAAATGAATGGTGGCTTCCCCCAGACAGATGGCCCTTTGTCCCAAACCACCTGGCTTATCCCTTGGTTCACCAACTTCATGAAAACACCCATACGGGGGAAAATGGCATTAAAAACATTAATGAACCGGTATTAGTATACGGCCAAACTCCCCATGCTTTGTGGAATGTAACCTGGAAATGTCAGAAATGTGCTCACAACAATGCCAAACAAGGAACTTCCCAGCCATCGGGAATACAAAAAACTGGACAAAACCCATTTGCAGGCCTAGAAATAACTTTACTGAACTACCACCCAGCAAAATATGTAAATACCTATTAGTCATTGTATGCATATACTCAGGCTGGGTTGAGGCATACCCTACCAGAACTGAAAAGGCTAGAGAAGTAACAAAAGTCCTCCTAACTGAACTCTTACCTAGATATGGAATGCCTACCTCAGTTGGATCAGACAATGGGCCCGCCTTCATGGCTAAGATTACACAAGAGCTACCAAGGGCCCTACAAATCAAATGAAACTTGCACACAGCTTACAGACCTCAGAGTTCAGAGAAAGTTGAGGCATGAACCAAACCCTAAAGCAAATTTTAAGTAAATTTTGTCAGGAAACCTAACTACCCTGGACCTCTGTACTGCCTATGGCTCTCTTTCAGGTAAGATACTCTCACTGAGCAGAAATCAAACTCTCCCCCTATGAAATCCTGTTTGGCAGACCGCCTCCCCTTGTAAGGGTCCCCAGAGACAGGAAAGAAATAGGAAATCTAGATATCCATTCCCAGCTACAGGTTTTAGCTAACACCATATATATCCCAGTTACACCACTGGGTGCTGTAAAGACTTCTCCTGCTCATAAGCAACCCAATGCACCCCTACAAGCCAGGAGATTTTGTCTGGTTAAAAAACTAGCGCAAGGTACCTCTGAAGCCTACATGGAAGGGTCTCTACTCTGTACTTCTAACAACTCCCACAGCTTTAAAAGTTGCAGGTATAGATACCTGGGCCCATCACTCCCAAGTCAAAGCTGCCTTACCACCGGAGAGTTCAGTCAACTGAACAGCAACCAGAGACCCTAAGAACTCCCTCAAAATCACCCTCTGAGCCCACAGTCCTACCTCCAGAGAACTTACAGAGCATCAAACCTACTGAGGAGCCAGCCATCAAAACCATAAATAAACTCTTTCACTGGTTGTTAATTCACTAAATGTATTGCTGTCATCCTTTAACCCTCGCCCTTTACATCCCAATCATCTTGGCTCTGGGTGTGGTCCTAATTGCTGTAACCCCCACTAATTGGAAATGTGGCGAAAAGTCTTTATTGATACTTCTGTATTTCTCATGCATAGAATGTATTACTGCTTTATTATGTTTACAATAGGAATATATATATGTTAATCAGTCCTGAAAACTATGTTATACAAAATTTTAATCCTAAGATGCGATCCAGACTCATAAGTGAAGGTAGCTGGATCCTTCCCTCTCCATTACCAATAAGTCACTGTACCAAATTTGTCCCTTTTGGGTCACACTACACCAATGTGTCACCTCATGGTAAGTCATTTTCTGGACTCATAAAGTGTCATCTACCCTTGTAATCTACCTTACCACTCTGGAATGCTATATTTGTTATCCTTCCTTTCTTCCACAAAACCACATTTCTTCCCCAAAGCCTATCCCAACACAGGCCAGAACCCTACCTCCTGTTTCAACCAGTAAATACCAGGACCTCAAAATAAAATCAAGGTTTCCATCATGCTTTTGTAACATCATCTACCCCCGTATACCAAGTAGATGTTTTAAAACTGCACCCTCTGTACTAAAAATAAAAAGGCATACTGAACAGGAAAAAAATATGAAAACCCTTACTGGGGTCTGCCAGACCCAACCTGCCCTATTGTTCCAAGTCTGTTGGGTCACTTCTGATATAGTTCACCGCTATGAGCCAAATAAACCTCTTACCTTAGACGCTTGTCTAAATCAAAAGTTAAATGCAACTCATCGCCTCCTTAGTGATACTAACCCCAACCTGGCCAAAGACTGTTGGCTCTGTGTGTCCACAGTTCCCCCTGCTCCACCACAACTCAAATAACACAAAAAATTATAAATGTTACCCTAATGACCAACAGTCAGGAGTCTCAAAAAATGGGTACCATACTATCCCAGGTAAAATTGTCCCAAAAGGCTTCCAAATGCCTAACAAACAAAATGGAAATGAAGCCAGTTGGCAACCTAACCAGCAGCCAATGTCACCAAGCTATCAATATCCAGGAACTTGACTCTCACCCAATGTCACCAAGCTATCAATATCCAGGAACGTGGCCCTCACCCTGGTGCTGACCTCTTACAGCCCTTTTCTTCATATGTGGATCAAATGCCTACCAATGCCTACCAGCCAACTGGGCAGGAACCTGTACTCTAGCCCTGCACACTCCACAAATAAACATTGTTCCCAATAACCAATCTCTTACAGGGCCTCTAGCAGCATATACCCAAAGAAAAAGAGCCATCCCAATTATACCCCTGTTAATTGGACAAGGAATAACAGCTGGAATAGATACTGGAATAAGAGGCATTGCAGCCTCAACCACATACTATCATCAACTGTCTAAGGACTTAATGTATGACATAGAATGAGTAGCTATATCACTAGTGGCCCTTCAAGATCAATTGGATTCCTTAGCTGAAGTAGTTTTACAAAATAAAAGGGCACTAAACCTACTAACTGCTGAAAAGGGAGGACTTTGTCTCTTCCTAAATGAGGACTGTTGCTTTTATGTAAATAAGTCAAGGGTAGTTAGGGTCATGGCCCAACAATTAAGAAAATGAGTCAAAAAAGAAGACAAGAATTGGCTGAATTGAAACAATATTTGGAGTTGGGCATCCTGGCTTCTCCCATTAGCTGGACCCCTCCTCATAGTCCTATTGGCACTCCTGTTTGAGCCCTACATTCTCAACCTAATAGTTCAATTTGTTTCCTCCCGCCTAGAATCCATAAAATTTCAAATGTTTCTCCACAGCTATAAACAACTTTCTCTACAAGATATGGAAAGCAGGTGATGCCCCTTAGAAAAACTTTAAAGGGCATCAAAGGGGAAATGAGATAGAAAAACAGGAATTAAGCAGGAAAGCTGACCTCAAGGGTTTTATCTTAAGTAAGCAGCCGCATGCCATTTCCCTTAACCACAATTTCTGCTTCTGTAAACATGCTTTACTGCACCTCATATGGAAATGTCCATAAAGGTGTTTTCTTCAATGCTTGTTGCAGAAGCAACCGTTCCTGGTCCTAAATTTAAAATTGTAAATTCACCAATGGTAAACCCATGCAGGGTTGTAACCACAAAAAGCTCTATACAAACAGCTTAAAACTGAGGGTTGGGCTCAGGTTTTGGGAGGCTACTCCACCTGAGACTTCCAGAATAAATGCCTTCAGTTCTCCTCTTGGTCTCTGGTGCCTGTTCTGAGTGCATTCATTCCTGTTCCTGGTGAGTTGTTGCAGTTGCTGCAACAACATGACATTCAGACTTACCTGGCACTTGGCATCACAGCCTCAGCTGACCTGGATCTGGGTCTGGCTCAGCTTCAAGAATGAAGATTGATGTGGTCTCTTCTTTACTATCATGGTGTTGATGGTGTTGAGGTGGTTGTGTATAAAAGTAACTACGTTCCAGTAATTTCATTCTTACAGAAGACTTGTAATAGCAGTACAAAGTACAACTCATCCTTTCTCTTAGATTTCCCAGCCATGCTGGGCTCGGTGGCTCAGCCTGTAATCCTGCACCTTTGGGAGGCTGAGGTGAGTGGATTGCCTGAACCCACGGGTTCGAGACGCGCCCGGCAGCGAGACTTCATCTCTATAATAAATCGAAAAATTAGCCAGGCGTAGTAGCGCGCACCTGTAGTTCTAGCTACTTGGAAGGCTGAGGCAGAAGGATCGCCGGAGCCCAGGAGGTTGAGGCTGCGGTGGCCGGGAGCGGCCACTGCACTCCAGTCTGGGCGACAGAGTGAGACTCCAACTCAAAAAAAAAAAAATATATTGATTTCAAAAACTAATAATTTAAAACTGCCACACAAAAAAACCCCCAAATGGTCCACAAAACATTTTCTTTTCCTTCTGAAAGTCTTACGATGCATTGTTATCATTAACCAGTCTTTTACTATCAAACTTAAATGGCCAATTGAAACAAACAGTTCTGCAACCATTCTTCCACCACTGATTAAGACTGGGGTGGCAGGTATTAGGGATAATATTAATTTGGCCTTCTGAGCTTTCTGGGCAGACTTGGTGACCTTGCCAGCTCCGGCAACCTTCTTGTCCACTGCTTTGATGACACCCACAGCAACTGTCTGCCTCATATCATGGATGGCAAAATGTCCAGAAGAGGATAGTTAGAAAAGTTCTGCACACACATGGGCTTGCCAGGAACCATATCAATGATGGCAGCATCACCAGAATTTAGGGCCATCTTCCAGCTTCTTACCAGAATGGTGATCAATCTTTTTCTTCAGCTCAGCAAACTTGCATGCACTGTGAGCCGTGTGACAATCCAGTACAGGGGCATAGCCAGCATTGATTTGACCTGGATGGTTCAGGTTCATCATCTGAACAATGAAGCCAGTTGCTTCCATTGGTGGATCATTTTTACTGTCACCAGCCGCGTTGCCACAGTGAACATCTTTGACAGACACATTCTTGACATTGAAGCCCATGTTGTCCCTAAGAAGGGCTTCACTCAAAGCTTCATGGTGGATTTCAACAGACTTTACTTCAGTTGTAATGGTGACTGGAGCAAAGGTGACCACCATGCCAGGTTTGAGAACACCAGTCTCCATTCGGCCCACAGGGACAGTACCAATACCACCAATCTTGTAGACATCCTGCAGAGGCAGACACAAGAGCTTGTCAGTTGGACGACTTGGTGGCAGCATGTAGTCCAGTGCTTCAAGCAACGTGGTTCCACTGGCATTGCCATCTTTATGGGTGACTTTCCATCCCTTGAAGCAAGGCATGTTAGCACTTGGTTCCAGCATGTTGTCACCATTCCAACCAGAAATTGGCACAAATGCTACTGTGTCAGGATTATAGCCAATCTTCTTAATGTAAGTGCCGACTTCCTTAACAATTTCTTCATATCTCTTCTGGCTGTGGGGTGGCTCAGTGGAATTTATTTTGTTAACGCCAACGATTAGTTGTTTCATACTCAGTGTGTAAGCCAGGAGGGCATGCTCACGGGTCTGCCTGTTCTTAGAGATACCAGCTTCAAATTCACCAACACCAGCAGCAACAATGTGGACAGCACAGTCAACCTGAGATGTGTAATCATGTTTTTGATGAAGTCTCTGTGTCCTGGGGCATCAATGATAGTGATGTAGTACTTGCTGGTCTCAAATTTCCACAGGGAAATATCAATGGTGCTACCATGTTCACGCTCAGCTTTCAGTTTATCCAAGATTCAGGCATACTTGAAGGAGCCCTTTCCCATCTCAGCCGCCTCCTTCTTGAATTTCTCGATGGTTCTTTTGTCGATGCCACCACATTTGTAGATCTGGTGGCCAGTAGTGGTGGACTTGCCTGAATCGACGTGTCCAATGATGATGATGTTGATGTGTGTCTTTTCCTTTCCCATTTTGGCCTTTAGGGGTGGTTTTCATGACCTGTGCTCTGGCAGCAAACTTGTTGAGAAGAAAAGCATGTTTTCAATCCTTTCTAAGTACAGTAAGTGCTACCTTGCCTGACTAATTTTTCTATTTATTGTAGAGATGAGGTCTTGCCATGTTGCCCAGGCTGGTCTCAAACCCCTGGGCTCAGGCAATTCTCTTGCTTCTGCCTCCCAAAATACTGGGATTACAGTCTTGAACCACCACTCCTGGACTGTGTTTATTTTTCTATGTGGTATGAGATAAAAGTACAATTTCATTCCTTTGCATGTGGGTAGTCAGTCGTCTAACGCTATTTGTTTAACTTAATGGTCTTGGCCCTTGTTAAAAAATTATTTATTTATTTTGAGTTGGAGTCTCACTCTGTTGCCCAGACTGGAGTGCAATGGCACGCTCCCGGCCACCGCAGCCTCACCCTGCTGGGCTCCGGTGATCCTTCTGTCTCAGCCTTCCAATTAGCCGGAACTACAGGCAGGCACTACCACGCCCAGCTAATTTTTGGTTGTAGAGATGCGGTCTCACCAAGTTGTCCAGGCGGGTCTTGAACCAGCGGGTTCAGGAAATCCACTCACCTTGGCCTCCCAAAGCACTGGGATTACAGGCTGAGCCACCGAGCCTGGCCAAAAATTAATTGACCATTAGAGATTTGGGTTTATTTCTGGACTAGAAATTCAGTTCCATTGATATCCTTATGCCAGTAGCATGATGGAGTTTTTTTGTTTGTTTTTGGGTTTTTTTGAGTTGGAGTCTCACTCTGATACCCAGGCTGGAGTGCTGTGGCACACTCATGGACACCCCAGCATCGACCTGCTGTGCTCCGGCGATCCTTCTGCTTCAGCCTTCCAAGTAGCCGGAACTACAGGCCTGTGCTACCATGCCTAGCTAATTTCTGATTTATTGTAGAGATGAAGTCTCACCAAGTTGCCTGGGCTGGTCTCCAACCTGTGGGCTCAGGCAATCCACTTGCCTCGGCCTCCCAAAGTGCTGGAATTACAGGCTGAGTCACTGATGTGTTGTTTTTTTTTTTTTTAAACTGTTGCTTTTCAGTAAGATTTGAAGTTGGAAAATGTGAACAATCAAGTTGGCTTTCCTTTTTTACAATTGTTTTGGCCACTTGGGATTCCTTAAAATTTCACCTGAGCATCAGGATCAGCTTGTCCATTTCTGTCAAAGGATTTTGGGATTTTCTCAGGAATCTCAATGATTTTGTAGATTACTTTCTGTAGTATTGCCATCTTGACAACTATTAAGTCTTCTAATCATTGAATATAAGATGTCTATACATTTATGTAGGCTTTTTCGAAATTTTTAAGCAATGTTTAGTAACTTTTCATGCACAAGTCTTTTTTTTTGAGTTGGAATCTCACTCTGTCACCCAGGCTGGAATGCAGTGGCATGCTCACAGCCACAGCCTCAACCTGTTGGGCTCAGGCGATCCTTTCACCTCAGCCTTCCAAGCAGCTGGAACTACAGGCACGTAGTTCCACGCCCAGCTAATTTTTTGATTTACTGTTTAGGCGAGCTCTCACCAAGTTGCTCAGGCTGGTCTTGAACCAGTGGGCTCAGGCAATCCTCTCACCTCAGCCTCCCAAAGCACTGGGATTATAGGCGTGAGCCACTGTGCCTGGCCCATATACGAGTCTTAGACCTTGGTTAAATTTATTCCTAAATAATATGATTACCGTTGATTATTTTTACATAGAATTTTTTTCTTTTCTTCATTTCTTCTTCTTTTTAAATTTTTTTAAAAAAAGATGTGGGGTACAATTCTGGGTTAGGTATACAAATGTTCATTATGCAGGTACCCTTGTTGATGACATGTACCCCCATCCCATAGCAGTTTCCCATTACTGCCAATCCCTTTTTTATAGTATTATGATAGTTGTTCAAGGTTCACTTATGAGTGAGAATATGTGATAATTGGCTCTTTGTTTCTGTGATAGATTACTCAGTGTTATAAACCATAAGTCCATCCAAGTTGCTGCGAAGTTCATAATTTTGTCCTTCTTTATATGTACCACATTTATTTTATTCCATCCTCTTTTGATGGCCTGCACAGTTGGTTCCATGTTTTTGCTATTGCGAATAATGCTGCAATAAACATGCATGTGCAGGTATCTTTTTCTTAGAGTAATTTGAGGTCATTTGGGTATATTCCCGGTAAGGAGGATTGCAGGGTGGTATGGAAGGTCTATTTTTAGATCTTTTAGGAATCGCCAAACTGTTTTCCACAGAGGTTGTACTAGTTTACATTCCCACCAATAGTGTAGAAGTGTTGCCCTTTCCCCGCATTCTCTCCAGCGACTGTTGTTTTTTGAGTTATTGGTGATGGCCATCATGACTGGTTTCTCAGTGTGATTTTAATTTGCATTTCTTTGATGACTAATGAGGCTGCGCATTTTTTCTTCATTTATTCTTAATTTCATTTTCATATTGCTTATTGCTAGTAAGTCTTCTCTACCAGAACCTAGGTCTCTCCAGAGCACTGATCTCCTCAGCCCAGGACACCACCTTTTTTCTTTTTTTTTGAGTCAGAGACTCACTCTGTCACCCAGGCTGGAGTGCAGTGGCATGCTCACAGCCACCATAGCCTCAACCTACTGGGTCAGGCCATTCTTCCACCTCAGTCTTTCAAAAAGCTGGAACTACCACATCCAGCTTATATTTTGATTTATTATAGAGATGAGGTCTCACCAAGTTGCCCAGGCTGGTCTAGAGCCCTTGAGCTCAGACAGTCCTCTTGCCTTGGCTTCCCAAAGTGCTGGGAGTACAGGTTTGAGCCACTGCGCCTGGTACCACCTGCTTCTTAAGCCACTGTGGAAGTGGGCTGATGTCCCAGGCACTGCTCATTGTGACGTTGCCTTCTGCTCTCTCCAGTCAGAGCCCAGTCCAGCCACTTTGGCACAGCTTCAGAGCTTTGCCAGGGGTCACGGGCTATGGCTTCCTGGAAATCCTGTGGAAGTTGAGGCATAAGGGAGCGTGAGGCATGGATCAATGAGGATCTGGTAAGAGCAAGAATTAAATCCCACTGCCCAGCACATGTCTAGTGGGCCATTTTTACCAACCCAGTTCAGTGGACCTGAACTCAACCTGAAGCTGATGGTGGTTCAGGCATTTTACATTTGAAATCATCGGTCTCATCTCAACTGAGGCCTGACTGGACAGTATCTCAGAAACACAGATGGTGACTTGATTCTTCAGGGACAGATGGTGTTCCACCTTTGAGGCAGTGACTTTCAAGATGAGGAGCACTTGGCAGATGTTTGAAACCCATCAGTTTAGCATCTCTGCCTTGGCTGGAAGGCCTCTCACCCACAGCAGCCGCGGTCCATCTGTTGAGTTTTTCTCTCTGACAGTGGAAACCTCTGTGAACACTTCTGCTTCCATGTAGACTTCTAATTATTGATGTCCCAAACAAAAAAGTCTTTTGTTTCCCGAAGGAACCAGATTTCATGTTGTTATATCTAATGTATAGACCTGGTGCTAATTTACATGAAAAGCCGGACTCGTTGGCTCAGCCTGTAATCCTGCGCTTTGGGAGGCTAAGGTGAGTGGATTGCCTGAGCCCGCGGGTTCGAGACACGTCTGGGCAACTTCACGAGACCTCATCTCTACAATAAATCAAAAAATTAGCCTGGCGTGGTAGCGCATGCCTGTAGTTCCAGCTACTTGGAAGGCTGAGGCGGAAGGATTGCCAGAGCCCAGCAGATCGTGGTTTCAGTGGCTGGGAGCGGCCACTGCACTCCAGTCTGGGTGACAGAGTGAGACTCCAACTCAAAAAGAAAAATTTATATGAAAATAAGACATTGTTCATATCACATGTTCCATTTGGTTTCATTTGTGATTCCCAAATATGGGATACTATCAAAGAATTGAAAAACATGGTAGCAGAAATGGGACCCTATTACTCTACTTGGTGAAGAATTTACCCCTCTAGGATTAATTGTAAAGAAAGAAAAAAAAAACGTGTGGCACCTGTGACCATAGCAAGATGAGGAGGTATAGGGAGACACACAGCACAATGCTAGGACTCTTCCTGTTTTAAATAGTGCCTGAAGGGATAGTCTGTGTCCCTCCTCTATTCCTCAGTATTCTCATTCTACTCCTTCCTGTCCCTTCTTTTTTTTTTGAGTTGGAGTCTCACTGTCGCCCACACTGGAGTGCAGTGGCCGCTCCCGGTCACCGCAACCTCGACCTGCTGGGCTCCGGCGATCCTTCTGCCTCAGCCTTCCGAGTAGCTTCCAAGTAGCTGGAACTACAGGCGTACACTACCACGCCCGGCTCATTTTTTGATTTACTGTAGAGATGAGGTCTCGTCAAGTTGCCCAGGCGGGTCTTGAACCCATGGGCTCAGGCAATCCACTCACCTCAGCCTCCCAAAGTGCGGGATTACAGGCAGAGCCACCGAACCCAGCCAACACATAACGTTTTTTTAACATACATTATACTATACTACATTTTATTTATTTATTTTTTGAGTTGGAGTCTCACTCTGTCACCCAGACTGGAGTGCAGTGGCCACTCCCGGCCACCGCAGCCTCGACCTGCTGGGCTCTAGCAATCCTTCCACCTCAGCCTTCCAAGTAGCTGGAACTACAGGTGCTTGCTACCATGCCCGGCTATACATTTTATTCTGCTATTTCTTTTTGTTTTTTTTTTTTTGTTTTTTGTTTTGTTTTTTTGAGTTGGAGTCTCACTCTGTTGCCCAGACTGGAGTGCAGTGGCCACTCCCGGCCACCGCAGCCTCGACCTGCTGGGCTCCGGCGATCCTTCCGCCTCAGCCTTCCAAGTAGCCGGAATTACAGGCACGTGCTACCACGCCCGGCTAATTTTTCTGATTTATTGTAGAGATGAGGTCTCACCAAGTTGCCCAGGCGGTTCTTGAACCCGCGGGTTCAGGCAATCCACTCACCTCAGCCTCCCAAGGCATGGGATTACAGGCTGAGCCACTGAGCCCGGCTTATTCTGCTATTTCTAAAGCTATATATTATTGATGCATTCTCATATCAGTGCACGATTCCAACTGCTATTTTTTTTTTTTTGAGTTGGAGTCTCACTCTGACGCCCAGGTTGGAGTGCAGTGGCATGCTCATGGCCATCCCAGCATCGACCTGCTGGGCCCCGGCGATCCTTCTGCCTGAGACGTCTAAGAAGCTGGAACTACAGGCGAGCGCTGCCACACCCAGCTAATTTTTGATTTATTGTAGAGACTCAATAGGTCTCACCAAGTTGCCTGGGCTGGTCTTGAACCCGCGGGCTCAGGCAGTCTGTTCACCTGGGCCTCCCAAAGTGCTGGGATTACAGGCTGAGCCACCGAGCCTGGCCTCTAACTTATTATTTTTAATTTCTTAAGTGCACTTTAAAGAATGCATGTACATTATTTAACTGTTTATTCTTTGATAGAAAGTTAGATTATTTTTCGTTTCATCATTATAAAAAATGCTACAGTAAGATCCTTGTACAGGCCAGGCATGGTAGCTCACAGCTACAATCCTAGCACTTTGGGAGGCCGAGGTGAAACGATTGACAGAGCCCACAGGTTCGAGACTAGCCCAGGCAACTTAGTGATACCTCATCTCTACGATAAATAAAAAAATTAGCAGGGTGTGGGAGAGCATGCCTGTAGTCCCAGTTACATGGAAGGCTGAGATAGAAAGATCGTCTGAGCCTAGCAGGTCAAGGCTGTGGTGGCCGTGAATGTGCCACTGCACTCCAGCCTGGGCAACAGAGTGAGACTCCAACTCAAAAAAAAAAATTGTTGTATATAATCTGCTACACTGATTTCTAACTGCTTAATTTGCCTTATATTTTTCTTTTAGTCAGAAAATATGTCGTGTTTTTGACATCTTATGGGAATTATTAATTGATTTATAGGAAATTAATTTTCTTACTGGATGAAGAAACTGGACTTCAAATATTTATCTCAATATTCTGGCAGAAGAGCATGACATTTAGTAAGTATTCTCGCTCCATTAGTTTCTAACATATCAGTATTCTCAAAGAAAAAAAAATTTTTTTAAGTCACCCAGGCTGGAGTTCAGTGGCATGCTCACAGCTTACCACAGTCTTGACCTCTTGGGCATAGGTAACCCACCTCAGCCTTCCAAGAAGCTGAAACTACAGGTGCATGCCACCACAACTGTCTAGTTTAAAAAATTTTTTTTGTATATACAGGATCTTGCTATGTTTTCTAAGCTTGTCTTGAACTCCTGGGCTCAGGCAGTCCTCTTGCCTCAGCTTCCCAAAGTGCTGGAATTACTGGCATGAGACACTGCACCTGGCCAAAATTTAAATTTAAATATTTGAATCGCTTCTACCTTCTTTGTTAAAAAAAAAAGCATGACTTTATTCTGTCTTTAAAAATCCAGACTTAAAGGAATATCAATTAGGCTTCATAGAGAATAAGATAATGCTGTTGTATCTTTTTCTTTTCAGTTGTAGGCTGCATCTGATATAGATCATAGAATTGAATATGGTTAGATAGATAGATAGATAGATAGATAGATAGATAGATAGATAGATGTGGCCAAAAATTCAGAGAAATAAACTTAAGATAGGCATCTGCAACTTTGATTCTTATTAATTTCCTTTGATTCCCCCAAGTCTTTATGACTCCTAGTAGAAATTCACCCATGGGTAAAAAGATGTGGTTCTGTTTAATAATATTTTGTTAGTGATTTCCAAATCAATATGAAAGAAACATACTGGTTTTGCAGGTTTATGTTGTACTGCTTTTCTCTGCGTTTAAAGGTAATACTAGCTTCCTAAAATGTATTGGGATGTGTTCCATCCTCTTCTACTGTCTGGATGATATTGAGTAGAAATGGTAGCTGGGCTCGGTGGCTCAGCCTATAATCCCACGCCTTTGGGAGGCTGAGGTGAGTGGATTGCCTGAGCCCGCGAGTTCGAGACCCACCTGGGCAGCAAGATCTCATCTCTACAATAAATCAAAAAATCAGCCGCGTGTGGTAGCGCATGCCTGTAATTCCAGCTACTCGGAAGGCTGAGGAGGAAGGATCGCCGGAGCCCAGCAGGTTGAGGCTGCGGTGGCCGGAAGCGGCTACTGCACTCCAGTCTGGGTGACAGAGTGAGACTCCAACTCAAAAAAAAAAAAAAGAAATGGTGTTAATTTTTTTTAAAACACTGGATAGAAAATCAGTAAAACTACCTGGGTCTGGATTTTTTTTTTAGTTTTAAAGTCATGATTTCTGTTTATTCCGTAGTATGGCGATATTAAAAAATGTCAGTGTCTCATTGGGTGATTATGGTAATTTGTGGTTTTTTCTGAGGAATTGGGCCATTTCATCTAAGCTATTAAATTTTATATGTATAGAGTTGTTTATAGCATGACCTTATATTGTGGACTTAGTGTGCTTCTGCAAAATTCATATATTGAAGCTGTAACCCTCATAGTGACTGTATGTGGAGATGGGGCCTTTTGAAAGGTAATTAAGGTTAAATCAGGTCATAAGGGTGAGGCTATAATCCAATATGGCTATTGTCATGATAAGAAGAGACAGAGAGTAAAGACCATATGAGGACACAACAAGAAGGCAGCCATATGCAAACCAAGGACAGAGACCTCAGAATTAACTAACTAACTGTCCTGGTACCTTGATGTTGGACTTCCAGCCTCCAGAACTGTTGTTAAACCCAAAATTCAAAATCGAGAGACCACCAAAGAGCCAGCTCCGATGCAAACACACGAGGGTCTTTATTCAGGCGTGAGTCTGGGCTCACATTTGAAGCTGACGCAGCAGCTTCAGGGATGAGAGCCCCGACCCAGGCTAACACGTACCTTTTGTACATAATTCTGAAGGGGTGGGGTGACTTTACAAACTTGTGCACACAGGATTGGATAAAAACCATATGACACAGTTACAAAGACTTTGATTGGTTGATTTAAGTTTGATTTGCACGGGCTCAGGCTTAGTTACTTGTGATGGACAAGTAACTGCCAAATGGGCAGAATGGAATGCCAGATAAGCTAGGTTTAGCAAGCAGGCAGGAGGTTTGAAACAAGGCAGAACCCATGGGGGTGGGGGAGGTAGGGGGTGGCTGGCGCCACCAGTCTACCGTTATCTAAGCAAAGGAATGTCCGGGAGAGGCTTATTGCTTAACATTCACACACTGCTAGCAGCAGTTGCAGAAGCAATCGGTTATTTTATGGGACAAACAAAAGTTAAACTTAACAAAGTTCTAGTACAAACACTGCAACAAATACAGTGAATGTGGGGTAGGAATTCATATAGTAATAGTTCTTTTTTTTTTTTAATCTCTTGGGTTTCTCACTGTGAGGAAAAAAATTTTTTTGTTAAGTCACTCACACTCTAGCATTTTCTTATGGCAGCTGTAGCAGACTTATACACCTTATTATTTATTTTTTATGTCTGCAGAGTCTATAGTGATATCCCTTGTTTTGCTCCCAGTAATTTGTTTCTTGTCCTTTTTTTCTTAGATGCTCTTGCTTGAGGTTTGTCCATTTTATTGACTTTTTAAAGAATCAAGTATTGTTTTATTGATTTATTTCTTGTATTTTTAAATTTCTCTTCTTGCTTTTTATTATTTCCTTTCTTATGCTTCCTTTGGGTTTAGTTTGCTGTTATTTTTCCAGGTTTTTCATTTGGGAGACTAGATTATTTGGAGACTTGTTTTTTTCTAATATATTAGTTTAGTCCTATAAATTCCTGATGTGCACTGCTTTTACTATGTCTCACAAATGTTGATATGTTGTCTTTTCATTGTCTTTCGTTTCAATGTATTTTTGGTTTTCCTAGAGACATCCCCTTTAAGTTTCTAAGAGTTGGAGATGTTTATGCTGTGTTATTTGTTTCTAGTCTGATTCCATTATAATCAGAGAACACACTCTGTTTAATCTGGTTTTTAAAATTTATTGTTTGTCATGGCCCAGGAGATGGTTAGTCTAGCTTTATGTCTCATGGGTACTTGAAGAGAATGAATATTCTGATGTTGATTAAATTGTTCTACAGATGTCAACTAGATCTGTTAGTTGGTGATGATGTTTAATTGTTCTACTTTTTTGCATATTTGCTGTGGAAAAGTTCTTGGTTATATATATGTGTGTGTGTGTATATATATATATATATATACACATATATATATATATTTTTTTTTTTGAGTTGGAGTCTCACTCTGTTGCTCAGACTGGAGTGCAGTGTAGCCTAGCAGCCAGTGCAGGGTAGAAGAGAGAAAAGAGCAGAAATATGGAGAAACATAGTGATGTAGATAGAAAAAGATGGAGGGATAAATGTGAGAAAGGTTTTGCAGGAAAAGCACGATTTGGAGGCCGAACGTGGTGGCTCAAACCTGTATTCCCAGCACTTTGGGAGCACTTTGGCATGCTCACGGCCACTGCAGCTTCTACCTGCTGGGCTCAGGCAATCCTTCTGTTGTCTTTCGAGTAGCTGGAACTACAGGCTCAAGCCACCATGCTTGGCTTATTTTTAAATTTATTTTAGAAATGAGGTCTCACCAAGTTGCCCAGGCTGATCTCAAACCCATGGACTCAGGTAATCCTCTCACTTTGGCCTCCCAAAGTGCTGGGATTATTGGCGTGAGCCACTGTGCCCAGCCCTTGGTTCTATTTTATAGAGAGAAATGTCAAAGTCTCCAACTATCATTCTGTATTTATCTAATTGCCTATTTCTCCTTTCAATTTATTTCAGTTTCTGTTTCAAATTTTTCAGCTCTGTTGGCTGGTGCATATACATTTTGAATTGCTATGTCTTCTGGATGGATTGAGCTTTTTATATTTTTAAAAAATTTCTTTTATTCTTGTTCCTGTTGTTGTTGTTGTTGTTGGTTGTTGTTGAGACAGGCTCTCACTCTATTGCCCAGACTGGAGTGCAATGTCATGATCCTGGCTCATTGCAGCCTTAACCTCCTGGACTCAGGTGATCCTCCCATTTTAGCCTCCCCAATAACTGGGACTACATGCACATACCACCACACTGGATAATTTTCTTTATTTTCATTTTTGTAGAGATGAGGTCTCACGTTGTTGTCTAGGCTGGTCTCGAACTCCTGGGATCAAGTGATTCTCCCACTTCAGTCTCCCAAACTGCTGGGATTACGAGCAAGGGCTGTTGTAACTAGCTCTTTTATCATTATTTAATTTTTTCTATGTCTCAAATAATTTTCTTTTCTCTGAAATCTACTTTATCTGATATTAACTACTTGTGCCTTCCTTGATTAATACTTGCATTTTCCCCAGCTAGGCCTTGCGGGACTGTGGTAGTCCTCTTTTCTACCTAAAAGGTACCACTGCTTCCAGACAGTCTCAAGATGACAACCTCACTTGATTTTAATACCTAAAACAGGAAAAACTGAGAAGATGTAGACATCCCCATTTTGTGCCAGACATGTCTTAGAGAAAACCCATATATCTGAATTACCAAAGAAAAGTATGAAGTGAAAAATGCAAAATCTGTGCCAGGTCATTCAGTGTTTTTCTGGGTCCCCAGGGTCCATATGAATTTCAAGGAGACTGAAGGGTGCCAAACCTGCAGAAAATAGAAAAATGACTGTCAGACCTGCCTCTTAGGCCTAAGTATCACCTTCCTATTTAAATTCATGAGGCAAAATTGTCTTTCAAAGATGACATGCCAAAGTCAGATATCAACAAAGAGTACTATATGCAGAATATGGAGAGAGGGATTTTTTTATTCTGATGGACATGGCCAGTTGGTCGGCTGGGGAAAACCATATCAGTGGCTTGTTTGACAAACTGGCCTGTACCATCCAAAGTACCAAAGGAATAAGCCCCCCTATGTGTTCTGGTTAAAAGGGTAGGGTAACAGAGGAGAGGAGAGGAGTGTACACATACATGAGAAGTCTACAGATCCAGATGATTCCCTTGCTGATCAGAATATTAAAGACCTACATTATGCAATTCAATCAGTGACCCTGGAGCAGACAAACTTCTAAAACAGGTTTCACCCACACCTTGTCTGGACCCTCCAGAGGACAAGATTATTGCTACACTAGATATTGGTGGTCTGAGTGGTACCATTACTGCGAGAGACCTAGGAACTCATCTCTATTAGTCTGGAGAGATCTGGACACTCACTGTCCTGCAGAGACAGCAGTGCACTTTTTTGCAGGTTTCCACAGAGCAGGCTGCAGAAGGGGATGCTAAGTCCTTTGACAAGCTGATCGTCAATGGCTGCAGACTCAACATAAAATGGAGAATTCCAAGCAGCCAAAGAAAAAGAAAAAGAGGAGAGACCACAGACTCTGGGATCCAGCTAGGGCCTATTCCTGCACTGCCAGGAGTTCCTCCCCATGCAGTTCTGGTTCCCATCTTGAAGTGTCCTTGCACAGAGCAGGGCCACATTTCCTTTTTTTGAAGTCAGTCTCACTCTGTCACCCAGTCTTGAGTGCAGTGGCATACTCATGGCCACCCCAGCGTCAACCTGCTGGGCTCAGCCAATTCTTCCGCCCCAGCTTTCCAAGTAGCTGGAACTATGGGTGCAGGCTACCACGTCCGGCTAATTTTTTTATTTTATTGAGAGATGAAGTCTCGCCAAGTTGCCCAGGCTGTTCTTGAACTCATGGGCTCAGGTAATCCTCTTTCCTCGGCCTCCCAAAGTGCTGGGATTAGAGACTTGAGTCAATGTGCCCAGACCTTATTTCTGATCATGAAATGCACCTGCCAAGGATGACAGACCTAGGGACCTGGGCTCCTGGGCCCTCACTTGCCCTGTTTTCTTCATTTCTATGATCTGGAACAGATCTTGTACCCTGGAAGCCGGGTCCCAGTGCTGTGTGCTTGGCCTCAGACCTCTGTCCCATTGGTGGTCAGGTGGCAGCCATTCAGGGTGTGGGAGCCTGGCCATCCCTGCCTCCTTGAGTAGATGAGCTTGGTGGGTGGTCTGCTTGTTCCTGCCCCACCCTCATCTAGGTGATTGATTGCTCTTGGAGCCTGATAACATCATTGATTTGGCCCTGCTGGGCATGAGCCGGCCCCAGGTACTCACACACTTTCCCAAGGGTTCTCATTCTATCTTGGGCTAGATTCTAGTTCTGGTCAGGGCCACAGGAAGCTTGGTCCCCTGTATGGTTATCCTGAGCATACCTAGCGCCCATCCCCCCCCAGAGGTTGGGCCCCTTTGGGTGTTGGACTTGTGCCCTGTAAGAGGAGCTCTGTCACACAGGTTGACCAGCATGAGGACCAAGGCATGCTGCTGGCTAGCTGGGGCTTTGAGGATGCCATACTCACCCTCCCCTCCAGTGGCTTCCAAGTGTCCAGCTTCCCTGTTGGCACTGATTTCACATGGCTGAGGAGTTCTCTGAGATTTCAGGGTAGCTTGCTGGGTGTTCTGGCTCCTTCTGGGCCATGTGGGTCACTTCCTTTCAAGGAAGGCCAGATGCAGGCACCACCATATGGGAAAGGGATGTCTCTGGATCTGCTTTTGTGTTTTCAGGGTGCTGGGGAGGTCCTGATGTTGGTTCCCCAGTGGTGTTGCAGGGTGGGGCCTGTCCTATGTCTCCCAGGGAAAATATGGAAGAGACAGGGGCCCAGAGTCCTTGCTTGAAGTTTTACCATGGAAACCATTAGTTCCTGATGTCCAGGTGCATGGGAGTTACAAAAATCACCAAATAGCCCATGATCTTTTCTGAGGCAGGGACAGGCTGGCCACATTCTGAGACCCCAGTGCCCCAGAAAGCAGCCTGCTTCCCTGCACTCTTCAGAAGCCTCCGATGCAGCTTTGGGGACATCCCAGCCAGGCAAGAATGAGGGAGGACCAGGCTCGTGTTTGGGGAGTGCTGCCCCATGGGCTGCTGGAGTTGGTTAGGTGGGCTGGGGGAGCCAGCCTGTCTCCCTTGGGGAGGGTCTTCAAGCTGGGGGCCTTCAACCCACAGAGGCCTTAATATTGGGACATTCACTGCAGGCCCAGGATCTTCCTGGAGAACTCTGCAGGTTTGGCTGAAAGGAAAGCAGACTTGGTCAGCTTCTCCACTGAGCACATCTGGTCTTCACAGGGAGGGTCCCCATGGTCCAGGATCCCTGGAGTCCTTGGGCTCTCTATGTAGCTCCTCTGGTCTAACACTGAGGACACCCCTGCAGGCTGCTGATCCCATAGCTAGGGGTGTGTGCAGCCTGGGACATGCGCACTGTTGGGGCACCTTAGGCTGCTCCTGTGATGGCCCCTCCTAGGGTGCAGGCTGGCCCAGGGCTCCCTGCCTCATGTCTTTACCCCAGGGCTACTCTGCATGGTCTTCAACCCTGGTTCAGAACTCGGGAGAGACCATCACTCTCACCTAAGCCCCCTTGCCACCCTAACAAGAGGCCCATCTACACTGTGGGTGAGATGCCCCCAGGTACTGGGCCCCTCTGCTCCCTGAGGGTGTCACTCCATGCTAGGATTACACATTGTCACCCTCAACTTAACTCTGGGTTCTGGCTCTGTGCTAGGGTCCCCCCAGCCCTCTCCTGGATCCTCTCTGGATCTGGGACACTGATTCTCCTTGGTTCAGGGCACATTGTCCTGCCACCCTTGGAGAGGTGCTCAGGAGTGAGGGGCCCCTGCTGCTTTCTGGGCCTGTTGATATTGGTTCCCACAGATGAATCTGACCTCTCTGATGCACTTAGGGGCCTTCAAAGGCAGGAGTAAGTAGGTGTGGGGATGGGCTTGAGGGGGGTCTTGCCCACATACCTTCCCCTGTCTTTCAGGCATGTCCAGCAAACCCAAGGTCAACACCTGAAGCCCAGCTGGCCTGTTTTCAGAAGTTTCTTAGAGGAGGAGAAGGAGGAGAAAGACACACCCTTGTTCATTACTCAGTCTGATGTTATGCAGCTCCTCACAGGGGTGGACTAATTTCAGTGGACATGTGGCTCCCAGGAGAACGGGTTTCCCAAGGGCCTGGGGCGTCCCTGAGCTCTCTCATGACAGGCTGCCCACAATGCCAGGGCTGTTCCATGGGATGCCCCCTTGGGTGGGGCCTGGTTTGTGTGCCCTGCAGGGGCTTTCCTGTACCTCCTGTGAGGTAAGAGGAAGCTGGGTCCTTTTGGGGGAGCTGGGCCAGCCCCTGGCTGGGGGAGTCTCTACTCTGGGGCAGTAGAGACTCTGACTTGGGATTTCCCACTTTAAGATGCGAATTTGGATGCACAATTCTTCATTGTCTTGAAGAAAGAAGCAGAGGTACTCAGGGTTCCCCAGTCTGCCCTGAAAACCTCCCTATTCTTGGCCCTTCTGTAGACTCCAAGGGGCAGTTCACTGAGTGGTGGTCAGGGCTTCTTCCCCACATGCCCCAGGCACAAATACCCTGAAGACACTTCCCTTAGTCCTATTCAGCTGGAGGTTGACCCAGTCCCAGTGCCTCTGTCACCTCTGTCATCAAACTCTGAACCCATAGAGAACCCCACCTCTCAGGTCAGGCTCTGACTGGGACTTGGCTTCCCAGCAGGGGCTCAGGCCTCCCCTCTTCCCCGACCCCATGGGGCCCTGGGCCTCTGGGAAGGAGGTGAGGTCCTCTCACCATGTGCTGCATCAGCTCTGGGAGCACTTTCCTTAGAACTTGCTCCTGTGCTCACTTCAGCAGTACATATAATAAAAGGGTTAGCATGGCCCCTGTGCAAGGATGACATGCAAATTTGTGAAGTATTCCATATTTTTATGAAAACTACCTACAAAAGAAGCCTTGGACCGGATGACTTCCCAGCAGAATTCTACAAAATGTGCAAGGAGGAGCTGATACCAATCCTATTGAAAGTTTTCCAGGCAATTGAGAAAGATAGAATTCTCCCCAAATCATTTTACAAAGTTAACATTACACTGATACCCAAACTGGGTAAAGATCCAACAAAAAAAGAGAACTACAGGCCAATATTCCTTATGAACATAGATGGAAAATCCTCAACAAGATTCTAACAAATCGGATCCAAAAACACAACTCAAAAATCACCCACCATGACCAAATAGGCTTCATCCCTAGGATGCAGGGCTGGTTCAACATTCACAAGACCATAAATGTAATTAAATACATCAAAGGATGTAAAAATAAGAACCATATGACTATCTCATTAGATGCAGAAAAAGCTTTTGATAAAATCCAGCATCCCTTCTTGATAAAAACCCTCAATCATCTAGGTATAGAAAGAACATACCTCAAAATAGTAAGTGACATCTACGATAAACCCACAGCTAACATATTGCTAAATAGACAGAAACTGGAATCATTTCCCCTGAAAACTGGAACAAGACAAGGCTGTCCACTGTCACCCCTCTTGTTCAACATTGTATTGGAAGTCTTAGTTAGGGCAATTAGACAAGAGAAGGAAATCAGGGGTATCCAAATAGAAAAAGAGGAAGTCAAGTTATCCCTCTTTGCTGATGATATGATCCTATACCTTGAAAATCCAAGAGTATCTGTCAAAAACCTGCTCGCATTGACAAACGACTTTGACAAAGTCTCAGGGTACAAAATAAATGTGTAAAAGACAGTTGCATTTCTATACACCAACATCAAGCAGGCAGAGACCCAAATTAAAGGCACAATCCCATTCACAATAGCCACAAAAAATATGAAATACCTCAGCATCTTCCTAACCAGAAACATGAAAGACCTTTACAATGAGAACTACAAAACACTGCTCAAAGAAGTTCTAGAAGACACAAAAAAATGGAAAAACATTCCATGCTCATGGATAGGATGAATCAACATTGTTAAAATGTCCATCCTGCCAAAGGCAATCTACAGATTCAATGCAATACCCATTAAGTTACCAACATCATTCTTCTCACACCTGGATATAACAATACAGAAATTCATATGGAAACATAAATGACTATGAATAGCCAAAACAATCCTTAGCAAAAGAAACAAAGCAGGAGGTATCACACTTCCAGATGTCATACTTTACTATAAGGCTACAGTAATCAAAACAACCTGGTATTGGTACAAGAACAGACACATAGACCAATGAAACAGGATAGAGATTCTTGAAACAAAGCCTCAATTTCTCAATCAACTCATCTTTGACAAAGGCTCCAACAACAACCTTTGTTGTTGGGGAGAGGAGAACCTATTCAGTACATGGTGCTAGGAAAACTGGTTGATCACATGCAGAAGATTGAAACAGGACCCCTACCTATCACCATACACAAAAATTAACTCTTAATGGATCAAAAACTTAAACATAAAACCTTAAATTATAAGAATATTAAAAAACGCAGGAGACACCCCTATGGAAATTGAAACTGGCAACTGATTCCTATTCAGAACCCTAAATGCCCATACCTTAACAAATAAGATAGAGAAGTGGGACCTCATCAAACTAACGAGCTTCTGCAAAGCAAAAGAAATTATTAAGAGAGCAGGGAGACAGCCCACAGAGTGGGAAAAAATATTTGCCAACTGTATATCTGACAAAAGTCTAACATCTAGGATCTACAAGAAACTCAAACACGCCAAAAGGAAAAAAACAAACAGCCCCATTAAAAAGTGGGCAAAAGACATGAATAGACACTTCTCAAAAGAAGATATACAGGCAGCCAACAGACATATGAAAAAGTGCTCAGTCTCACTCATCATCAGAGAAATACAAATCAAAACCACATTGAGATACCACCTAACCCCAGTAAGAATGGCCATCATTAATAAAACAACAACAGATGCTGGCGAGGATGCGGAGAAAAAGGAACCCTTCTACACTGCTGGTGGGAATGCAAACTAGTGCAACCTCTTTGGAAGACAGTGTGGTGATTTATAAAAGAACTAGAAACTGACCTTCCATATGACCCAGCAATTCCCCATATTTGGAATATACTCAGAGAAACTCAAATCATTCTACAAAAAAGATGCCTGCATAGGCATGTTTACTGCAGCTCTATTCACGATAACAAAAGCATGAAACCAACCATGTAGCCCATCGAAGCTGGACTAGATAAAAAAAAAATGTGGTACATATACACAATGGAATATTATGCAGTCATAAAGAGGGACAAACATATGGACTTCGCAGCAACTTGGATGGATTTAGAGTCGATCATACTCAGTGATCTATCACAGAAACAAAGAACAGAGTACCATATGTTCTCTCTCATAAGTAGACCTAGAGCAATTATAATACTGTAAGAAAGGGATTGGCAGTAGTGGGAAGCTGTCAGGGGAGCAGGGGTGTGATTGGCAGTTGAGGGAAACTTCCAGGGGACGGAGGGGCATACCTCATTAACAAGGGTACCTGCATAATTGACGTTTGTATACCTAACCCTGAATTGTACCACACATCTTTATAATAATAATTTAAAAAGCTTGCTCCTGATGGGCAAGTGTCTTGTGTCTGTAGATTCCTGAGAAGCCCCCATCCCAAGAAATCAGATCCTGTTCCCAAGATGGGAGCCATTGAGCTGGAAGAGCTGGGCAGTGGCAGGGGACCCCAGAACTTGAGGCCTCCCAACCTCCCATCCAGTAACCATCAAGTAGCCTCAGGGAGTGGGGGTGGGAACGTCCCTTGAAGCCTGACTGGTGACATTGCCAGTGGCATCCTGGCCTGAGGTTCTACAACTGCAGGTCTGCCTTTGAATTATAAGGAGGGACATGGCTGGTAAGGGCTGTGTAGAGCCCACCTGGGGTCATATGCAGATGGCAGGGTGACTGGGTGGGTGATGGGGAGTGTGTGGCCATCTCCTGGATGTAGGATTAGTTGTGGGGTGGAACACAGGATGGGAAACATTGTCTTCTGAACTTCGTATGGCTGCAAGTGGGGAGAGCTGCCAATTGGGAGAAGCAGCTAACTGCAGAAGGAACAGCAGGAAGGCAAGAGTTGTTTGGACAAGGTCGGGGCCAGAGGGCCATTACTTCAGGACACAGAGCGCAGCCTCAGGCAGACTGCAATGCCCTTTGCTGCTGGGTTCAAGGAGGCATCTTGACTCAAGGTGAGGGGGTTCTTGTCCAGTCCTGGGTTCCTGTGTGATCCTGAGCAAGGAACTGTCCTAGAGGCTTAAAAAGAGTTGGGGACAGAAGGCACCTTGCCTGTAAGTTGCGATCACCTGGCCAGTGTGACCTGACTGGGAGAGGCCCCGTGGGTATCTCTCCACATACCATGTATCACATGCCTCTTGTTGGCCAGCAGCTGGGCTACCGTCCAGAAGGTGTCTTCCTCATTCAGGAATGTGAGCAGGATGATGGTGATATGACTCACGCCCCTGTAGTAGCCCACCTCCTGCAAAAGTCAAGGTCACTGTGGAAAGACATCACCTGGGAGGGTTGAGGTAACTAAGTAAACCTGCCACAGGCCCCAGAGGACTTGAGGTGCAGCCTTTCGGCCCCTCCCCTGACACTGTGCATCAGGACTGAGTGGGTAATATGTGTCTCAGTTTTTTTTTTTTCCACCAGAGTTTTAATGTTTAAATACGATTGTCACATTGGGAAAATGAAATAAACACAGTAAAATAAACTGTACAAGGCAAAGTAGAATAACAAAAAATATTTTACTAAAACATAAGATTTACAGACGTCTCCAGACAAGCCATACAAAATGGTCACAAGCTCTTTTTGAAGGGGGGAATCTACACTTGACAGCAAAATCACAATGTCATTAGTGAGGGCTGTGATGTTTGTTTAATGTTCCATTTTGGTTCAAACAATCAAGCTTGTCCATCTACAGCATCTAAATAAAGTTAGACTTGGCTAGAGAGCATATTCTAAAGAACTGGTTAGCTGCTTTCAACCAATGCAATTAGATCACCATAAAAAGGGGGAAAGGAACCCATAAAATTAAAAGAAAACTATTTCTCCCCTCAAAGAAATACAATAAAGAAAAACACCCCCCACCCCACCCCCTGCAGCTAACCCTGACAACTACCTTCATTCACAGTGCTTCATACTTGAACCATGATGGGGCAATGAACAAACGCAGAGGTGCTGCTTTTACACACTTCGTGACAATCCAGATGATACTACTAGCCTCTGCTCATGCTTACCACAGTAAATCTGGACAAGACAGAGATTTGCTCATGTGCATTTAATCACCAAAGGACTGAAGATGTCTGGGCTTTTATTCTGAACGTTTCTAAGACTGTCATTAAATGCAAACAAAAAAGGAAGAAGTCTTGGCAGAACAGGAGAAGTGATGCGCACTTGATGATCAGATGGATTTAAATATTATTCATGGCAAATAGCCTAGTCCATGTTCTAGCTGTTTCTACGGCTTGGTCCTCATTGGTCTTCCATTGCTCTGCGATGTCATTTGCTAGCGGGTCATCTGGGTTGGGAGCACTTAACAAAGCCTGGATCGAGAGCAGTACTGTGCGGATCTGCAGTGCCGGGTACTACTTGTCTTTCAAAATATCTAAACATATTCTTCCCAACTGATCTACATTAGGATGATAGATTTTGGTCAGGAAACGTACTTTAGGGGCTGACATTGTGTATTCTTCTGGAAGGAATAGTTCAAGTTTAAAAGCCCCTCCCTCGAAGGGAGAATCCTGGGGGCCAGCAATGACCACATGAAAATAACAGGCGTTGCTCTCATCTGGTTCTGCTTTAATGCCAGGAACCGGTTCCGCCAGCAAACGCTGGGTCTCCTTGATGACCCCGCGGGGCAGCCCAGCCATCTTGTCAGGTCCCGACTTCGGCCTCTTGTGTCTCAGTTTATAAGGAGCTTGGGGAGACTCCTATAGTGTCCGAGCTCCTGTGACCAGAAAGGGCATAGGTGAGGACAACTGAGGGACCCCCTCAAGATACCAGGCCAGGGAGGCTGCTGTGCCAGGATCAGGGCAGCACCCATGAACCCTATTAAGGACAGCTGGGGGGTGTTGACTGCTTCACACAGGATCCTGGGATGGCCTATGAGCTGCCAGGCACAGGACCGCTGGTTCTAGACCCTGTTGGGCAGCCCATGGTGTGAGCTCAGCAGCTCTCCCTGGCAGAAATGGTCCCTGGCCGAGTGGGAACAGCCATCTCAGTGACCCCTCCCTGTCTGCTGTGCTCTTATAGGGTTCCGGTGAAGGAGAACTGTTATCTCTGCCAAGTTTCTGATTAATATGATGGCTTTAGGATCCAAACTTATGACAAAAGCAATGTTCATTAGACACTCAACCTTTGAAATATTTCTTCTGGGCCGGGCATGGTGGCTCATGCCTATAATCCCAGGCTGAGGTGAAAGGTTTCCCTGAGCCCATGGGTTCGAGACTAGCCTGGGCAACTTGGTAAGACCTCATATCTACAGTAAATCAAAAAATTAGCTGGGCATGGTGGTGTATGGTGGGCATAGTTCCAGCTACTTGGAAGGTTGAGGCAGAAAGTTCACCGGAGCCCAGCAGGTCGATGATGGGGTGGCCGTGAGTGTGCACTCCAGCCTGGGTGACAGAGTAAGAGTCCAACTAAAAAAATATATGTATATTTATTTTGATAAAAGCCTCTTGCAACACTGGCAAATTTGTAGTGTTTGGAGCAATCCCAGGAGGGAGGAATTATTTCTTGTTCTGCATAGGGGGCAGGTCCAGGTGAGACCAGAAGTCAGCCCTAACCCCTTTCGATCTTGGTTTTAAGATTCCTCTCTCCTTGCATGTATGTTCATGACAGTAGTGAACTTGATCCTACCTGTTCTGTCTTGGTTTGTCATGAATACTAAATTTTAAAGAAGCAGCAATGCCCATGAGACACCATGCCCATGATTATGGGAATATCATTTCTGGGGATACTCTGTTGAACACAGAATGTCAAAGGTATATAAAATAAACCCTGCTGCCTAGGAAAGAGAGGTTTTAGTTTATTCTGATACTGTTTAATTTTTTCTAATAAACCCTGACAATGAACCCTTGGCCAGTTTATGCCCACCAAATAAGCAGTGAGCTCTTCAGGACATCTCACTTTTAGAAAATTTTGTTGGCAAAATATACATACAGTGAAACGCAAATATCCCATCAACTCCTTCATTCTCAAAATCTCCAGCATGTCTCCTTTGTGGCCAGTTCTCCTTTCTACATTAGCTCCTGGCAATACTAAGCTGGCCCCAGTCCCTGAGGTTAGACCTTTTCCAGAATGACCTACTATTTGGAATCCTACAGTAGGTAGGCTTTCGGGTTAGGCTTCTTTCACTTAGGAAAATGCATCTAAGATCCATGTTCCTGTGACGTGTTTCCTTTCATTACCAAATTGCCTTCTGTTCTATGGGTGTACCACTGTTTATTTTTTCCCTTGTTGATCATCTTGGTAGTCTCCACATCTTGATGATTCTGAATAAAATAGTGAATGTGGCATGCAGATTTTATGAGGATGTGTTTTCAAATCAGTTGGGTAAATATCTGTGAGCACTTTGGGGTCATGTGGTTCAAGTGCATTTAGCTTTGTGAGCCCCACTGTCTTCCACTATGGCTGTACCATTTTGCCTTTCCACCAGCAATGGATGAGAGTTCCTGTAGTACCACATCTGCCCCAGCATTTGGTGCCGTCAGTGTTGTCTCTGAATGCTCCCAAGCCCTTCATCTTGTTGCCCTCTTATAGGTCCCTGACCCAGGCCCTCGTGGGCTATGGGAAGCACTTTTTCTATGCAGCACGGTTTTATTTGCTTCTGTCAATGTTTTTGGGAGCCCCCATGGTTCTTGTTCCACAGGCCCCAGCACAGCCCAGGGCTTGGAGCCTAGTAGGTGCTCAGTACATGGTGCCCGCAGCTCCCTAGTCCAGGGGATACTGTCACCCCTCCTCTGAAACCCCACCTCTGCCCTGGGACCTCCCCATTCCCCCTGGAATGCCCCTATCCCTCTGGATCTCTCCTTCTCTCCTGGGACCCACCAGACCCCATAGGCCATACCTCCTTATCTGATGCCATAGTGCTCCTAGAACATAACATGGTCTCTAAAGGTATGACTCACATCTAGGTCAATCTGGGTTGGTTTTTTTGTTTTTGTTTTTGTTTTTGGTGCTGAGGACATGTTGCCCTGCTCCTTCACTTTGTGTAGGGCAGGGCTAAGAGAAGAACTCACCTCAAAACAGGACTTACTGAAAGGGTGGGTTTTTCCTGAAGAAAGGAGGGTTTTTTCCCCCTGCAGAAAGGGTTTTTTTTTTCTTTTCCTGCAGAAAGCTCCTTCTCATGCTTGTGTTTGAAGACAGAGAAGGTCACCAGAGCCTAGCTCACCTGTGTGTCCATATCTGTGAGTGCTCAGGATGTGTGACTGACCACTGCCCTCCCAGATTTGACTTCCCCTCCAGCTAGAGACCTGGGTTCCTGACAGAGCCTGGCTTGTGTGTCCTACTCTGGCCAAGTGTGAAAAGGCTTTGTCTGATGTCCAACAGGAGTGACCACATCTGACCCAACACCCGTGGGAGGATTTCCTTGTAAACCCACTGAGACATCTATGGACAGAAAAACACTCTGGTGAGACAGGGCTTGGAGAACCTGGGGAAGACTGGAGCCTGAGGATTCTGGAAGACTCCAGTCTTTGGCTTTGTGATTTTCCTTAGGAGAGGTTGGGTCTAACTAGAACTTGGCCATCTCTCCCACGATGAGAGTGGTCACATGCTCAGGGTTGTGAACTCTGATCTGGACGTGTTCCTTCCTTTAGGGTTACCAGAAAGTGTCTCTGTGACTTAGTGGTGACCCAAGCCCTGACACCAGGAGGCCCTTGCAGGGATGGGCAGGAAAGCTGGGAACCAGGCCTGTTGCCCTATGGATGAGGAAGGCTGGGTAGGCATGTCCTGCCTCAGAGGGGCCTTTGAAAAAACAAAAACAAAAACCAAACAACCCATGAGATGAGACTGCTCAGGGGACAGAGGGCTCACAGCAGAATCTTGAGCTGATCCGTGATTTTGTAGATTGGAAAACCTTCATGCCTTGTGCCCATGGCACTCTAGTTCTGTGTTCCTACAACCCAGAGGGACCAGGGAGGGGGGCGGGGTCAAAGTGAGTGTGGAGGCCTGGGGGTGTAGGCATTCCCTCCCTGCTTTGTGTCCCAAGGAGGCCTAGGACCCTCTGACCACAGGCACAGTGGGAGAAGTGAGTCCCTGCCTGTCTCAAGGAAGCAGCCAGGCCTGTGTCTGACTATACTTGGCAATGATGTCCTCTCACAAACAGGGTATCCATGTCCTCTTCCATGTCCAACCTGCAAGAAAAAATAATTCGAAGATTGCACTGCAGTTGAGTGCTTCAGAGAACATCTTGAACTGCTTCTGCCACAGTCCCAGGCTCTGGCCAGGTGAGCCTCATTCCATCACCACCCCCAGGACAAAGGGACCAGTCCCAATGGCCCCTTCCCTGCCCAGATGTCTGAAGTCCATGCTTCCAACAAGTGTTGGGCTCCTACTTGAGTTCATGAAAACTGGGAGACCTGAAAGCAAAGCCTGCTGTTCCCTAACATCCCAAGATGGACACATACCAGCCCCAGAATGATAACCTGCTGAGGATAAAGGGCCTGTGACGGGCTATTCTGGGTACCTGAGGGCAGAGTGGGGTCAGGGAACAGAGGGTCTCTAATCAGCCTCCTGGGATCATTCATAGACCACACAGATGCCCAGTTTTCTATAGGAAACCAGAAATCTTATGATTGATCTGTTCTACTCAAAACTTACTGTAGTCAGTGAATCGGCCTAAAGAATAACACCAGCTAAGAAAGAGGGTGTTTAGTTTGAGGAAAATGATAATCTATTGACTCCAAAGCAGCCTCTGTGCTTGTGGAGACCATGTCTTGGGTGGAAGGACAGCATATTACTCAATTTTGAGTGGTCAATACAAGAAGGGACAAGTGAGTTCTGGGAGCTTGGTCCTGAAGTACCCCCAGAGGGACACTGCCTTCCAGGAACACTTGGGGCAGAGGGAGAGTGATATGTCCAGAGGAAAGGAGGGACAGAGAACTGTGCAGGGAGAGCCCCTATTCCTAACCCATAGGAGAGACTCTTGTCACCTGCTGGCCATCCATCTGGGGTACCTTCATTGTCCATAACTGACCAAGGGGAGAGGGCTCTCAACCCCACTCCCAGACTGGAGACCTACGTGTCTGGTGGGTCCCATAGTGACCATCAGTGATCACACCTGAAGTGAGTTGATGAGACCCCTTCCTATTTTAGGAACCATCTTAGGGCACAGACTAGGACCAAGGAAAATCCTCCTCTCTCATCTACAGAGGCCCCATCCCACTGGCTCTCCAAGGGCCAGTCTCTGCTCCATCAGGCTTCAGAATTCTAGGTAGATTTTGTATCTAGGGCAGGGAGGCTGCAGCTGAACCCACGCCCCAGAGAGTTAAAGAAATCAATGACTAAATTATTTGGCTTACAGCAGAGGTCCCCAACCCCCTGGAACCGGGCCGATACCACACAGCAGGAGGTGAGCAAGCCAGCAAGTGAAGCTTCGTCTGTATGTGCAGCCACTCGGCATCGGTGGCATTATCACCTGAGCTCCGCCTCCTGTCAGATCAGCACTGAAAAGCCTGCTTCCATTTCCAACTTCCTATCTTTGTGAAGCAGGGCTTTCTGCAATGACAGCAACAGTAGACTGGATATAAGCAACACACTTTGGGTGTCACTGTCTCTCATCTGTCTAGTTGCAGCAAAACAAGTTCAGAGCTCCCACTGATTCTGCATTATGGTCAGTTGTATAATTACTTCATTATATATTACAATGTAATAATAATAGAAATAAAGTGCACAATAAATGCAATGCACTTGAATCATCCTGAAACCATCCATTCTCCTACCCCCACCCCCACAATCTGTGGAAAAACTGTCTTTCACGAAACTGGTCCCTGATGCCAAAAAAGTTGGGAACCCTGGTTTACAGAACAACAGATAAGAAAACAGTTTGATCCGGGCTCGGTGGCTCAGCCTGTAATCCTGCGCCTTTGGGAGGCTGAGGTGAGTGGATTGCCTGAGCCCACAGGTTTGAGACCTGCCTGGGCAGCGAGACCTCATCTCTACAATAAATCAAAAAAATCAGCCGGGCGTGGTAGCGCATGCCTGTAATTCTGGCTACTTGGAAGGCTGAGGCGGAAGAATCGCCGGAACCCAGCAGGTCGAGGCTGCAGTGGCCGGGAGCGGCCACTGTACTCCAATCTGGGCGACAGAGTGAGACTCCAACTCAAAAAAAAAAAAACAAAAGAAAACAGTTTGATGAAAAGCTAAACTGCCCCCAAAGAGTAAGAAACGGATGACTGACAGATATTCTTGAGTTTGTTAGGGGTTAGGATTTAGGGATAGGGTTAGGGCTTAGGGTTAAGGATTAGGGTTAGGGGTTAGGGTGAGGATGAGGATAAGGGTTAGGGCAGGGTTAGGGTTAGGGAAGTAGGGTTACTGTTTATGGTCAGGTCAAAGTTAGAATTAGGGGTGTAATGTTCAGGTTTGGGTTCAAATGCGGACAGGGTTGGGTTCTAGGTTGGTTTTGGATTTAGCTTTAGGGTTTAGTGTTTGGGTTCTGATTGGGTAAGAGTTGGTTAGGCATCAGAGTTTTAGGTTCGTGGAGTGGGCATCTCATTGGGAGTTTCCCACCTCGTTGTCTACCATGTCTCACTTCTCTTTCATGTCCAGTTGTCAGGGGTCTTTTCATTGTTCTCGCCATCCACTTCCCTTTATCTGCATGCTCTCAGCTCTAGTTTGCCTTCTTATCTTACCTGTCCAATGAGCATGGCTTTCCACTATTATTGTTTCTCCCTCTTTTCTCTAACATCCAATAGCAGCCTTTTCCATATGCCTCGGTCCTACCATTTCTGTGTCTTGTCCATTCAGCTCTCCCATGCCTGTCCTGCCTATTTCTCTCTTTTGTCTAATCATCAGGGCTCTCCTCAGTGCTCGCCTCACCTCTCCTTATACCTGTCCGATTCCAGGCTCTTGGTACTTTCCTTGTCTAATTCTCTCTGCTGTTCAATAATGGGATCTCCCAGTGCTTGCTCCTACTTTTCTCCCTTATTCAATCAGCTATCACAGTGCGTTGAGTTCTGGTTCTTGCTCTAGGGTGGTTCTAAGAAGGGAAAGTGCGTAGGCTTGGATGTGCAGATCCATTTGGAGGCAACCGCGGACAACACGCTGTCCCACTTCACAGTGGGTTTGTGCCGGGTGCAGGGGGCATGGTTCTGCAGGATCTGACCCTCCAGGAACTCAGAGTGGCCCTGGGTTCACCTCTGGTTGGGCTGAGCAAGAGCCCCGCACAGGGGGTTGTGCATGTGTGACTGCACAGACTGCCTGGCCTGCCCGTCCAGGCCTCTGCTGGCCTGGGAGTGGGGGTCAGCCCTGGGGACAGAGCCTGCTTGTCCAGTCCACACTGACTGTTCCCTGCCTCCCTGAACATGTGCTTAGGAGACGTTCCTGTATCCAGTGCACCAAGGTACCGGCGCCATCTTTGCAGTCCTTGTAAAGGTTAGTCTGGGTTTCTCCTTTTTTCAATAGAAGCGAGCTGTCAGAGCTATCTCTGTGTACCCATGTGGTTTAGAGAATGGAAGCAGGGCTAGTTTTGTTGTCTGGACACAGGGTGATTTGGACTTGTTGATGAACTTGACCACTGAGCAGGTAGGTATACTGTTGGGTTGCCAGTCACTGGTGGCCAAATGACCCTTCTCCAGTGCAGGGAGCCAGCTCAATAGGTCAGGGCAGAAGAGCCTAGTGCAAGAGAGAGGGATCCTGAATCTCTGCAGCCCCCAGGTGAGCCCGTGTTGACCCCCTAGGCCTCAGTGGTCCAGAGAGTGGCCTGAGGACCTCAGCCTCTTTGCGAGGACTAATTTCTGACAAGGGCCAGATCTAGGTAGTTACTTGCTCCCCATAGGGAGCAAGATCACGGAAGCTGAGGGAGGGCTGTGGATGCCCTTCTGCATTTCAAGGTTATTGAGTAGCCAGGGCCAGGAGTTGGGCTGGAGACAGGGACATCATGTGGCCAGAGGAGGGAGTCAGTGAGTAGATTTGAGAAGTGAACCCAGTACCAGGATTTGGGGTGTCCTGGATTGGTAATTATGAACTGTTTGTTCTGACTAAGGACAGGCCAAGAAACAAACAAGGAATATTGGGATGACTCCCTGGGGACACCTTTTTCTGGCCAGCAGGGCAGCTCTTACCTGAGAAGGAGGCTTGAACTCAGAGCCTCACTAAGCCTCCCCTCCTATCTGATCTGCTTTCAGAGGGATGTAAAGAAATGGGCCTTCACAGTCCCCGGAGACCACTCAAGCATAGGAGCCAAAGGCCTTGGCCCTGGACTTTCCTTGAGGTGAGACAATCTCAAAGCACTGGCTGCCAGGTACTGTCATCTCTATGGGCTGTAGGACCATTGCAATTGTTCAGTTCTCTCTTGACCTCAGGCAGAGATCAGGACAGGGAGTGGACTTGGGGATGCCAGAACCTCAATACTGGAACTAAGTCATACTTCAGGTTGCAGAGCCATAAGCAAGGAGTCCATATGGGGACCGAGGTGGGAGGTAATTTCCTCTGACTCCACATTTGCCCCCTGCAGCCTGGCTCACTGAGTTCATGTATATTTTGGAGAATGGGGGGAATAGACTTACAAGGAAACACATGCAGATCTACTACCTAAATACAAATTCAGCTGTCATTGTGGCTTGTTTATTTCTAGTATTTGTCTGTTTTGCTTTTCATTGAGTGAGTAATAGCCAGCATCTCTAGAGTTCCTACTACATACTGGTGCTGTGTGAACTCTCTGCCTGTACTTAGAGAAAATGGTGGAAGCACGGTTGAGTGAACATCATGGTGAGGCATGGATGTGATGTGAGAACAACAAAGGTGCAGGCTGGTCAGCCTCAGAGCTGGACCCGTGCGGGGCTGGCCCAAGTCATGTCTGACCATCAAACCATGCTCAACTCTACGTCTCCTTTTCTGTGTACCATGATGACATCAGCATCTCTATTGACACCACTTGTGCCTGCTCATATGCTGGCCAGCACTGCCCAGGTGTGTGACCCCAGGCAGGTTCATGTACCCTCTCACTCACAAAATGGGATTGGTGATAAGGCCTGTCATAGCGATTGTTGAAAAGGTTAAGGGGGGTGTTTAGCAAAACCCTGGGAGCACCACTGAGACCCAGTGAGCATTTGTGGAATATTCTTTAAGTTATTATCCACGGTTGCCGAATATTCTCTGAAGATCAACTGTCATTTGTTCACTCAACTACTAGGCTCTTGCTTATCTTTTTCAGTTTTGAACATTCATCGAATGTCATTGTGAATAATGACTAATGTATTTCAGGTTCCAGTAATAGTCTTTATTAAGACTCTCTAAGAGCCAGGCCTATCAGAGCCCAGTCCTAGTCCTTACAGCCATAGGGAGAATGGTGAAAAAGTATTAATGATGTTCTGGGCCCCAGAGCATCAGTGACTGAGTTGAGACAGGAAGCCACATGCCAGAGCAAGAGTTGGTATTCACTGTGTCCTCCAGGTCTCTGCAGGGTGGCGAGATATACACGGGGAGCCCAAAAAATGTATACACATTTTAAGTATGATGTTCTCTCAAAATATGGTGTCAGTGAAATGAATGTTAGTGTCACCAGGCAACAGGCAGATAGTCAAAGAAAATGCGGAAGCATGGTTGAGTGATCATTATTTTACACGTTGCTACTGTAATTCAATGCAACCTCAAAGAGTAATAGGTAGATAATATATCTTAAATTGTGTGTACCTTTTTTGATACTCTGTACCAGGAAAGTCACACCTGTGATTCTGCTTCCATACTCCCTCTACGGTGGCTCTGGTCTGTGCCTCTGGCTACTGGAAGCAACATGCTGAACCCCTCTCTGATTGCCACTGAATCATGCTTCATTTCAGGCTGAAGCTTCATTTCAGGCTGGGCAGCTGGTTCATGATCATGGGCTGAACTTTACGATGTGGCCTGCAGACACAGCCATGTACATTGCTGCCTTTGGCGTTCTCAGCCCTATAGGTGCTTCCACTGTGGACAGCCCAAGAGTTTCTGTACAAGATGCTGTGACTACTTGGGTCTTGTTTGAGGGAGCAAAAGTGTGGGTAGGGCCAGGGTCTCCTGCTTGCATCCATGGTGTTTAATTAGATCTGGAACCAGTGCAGCCAGATCAGAGATGTCCCAAAGACATTCCTGATTATTTCTTTATATATATATGTACATGTATATATATATTAAAAAGAGAGAGAGAGAAAGTTCTCTACATACAAGCTTTCAAGTCGCAAACTTTCCATGTGCATTTGTTTGTCCAATCACGTAAGTTAGTTCATGTATCTGGCATACATTGTCACATGTTGCATCTTCTACAAATGGTTGTGCTTTGTGTACTTTATTGTATAGATACAGTAGTACAGTATCTTTATTTCAAGCCCAAGATGCCCAGAAGCAAGTGCAAAACAGTCTATTGTGTTAGTTGGGTTACTAGGCTAACTGTATTGGACTTATAAATGCGCTCTTGGAACAGAACTTGTTTGCATGTAGGGGATTTATTACACACACACACACACACACACACACACACACACGTATATATATGACTGAAAAATAGAGTGGTATTAGTTATTTGGAAGGAAAAAGCTGCCACTCTGCACTCCACTCCAGTCCACCTGACTTACCTGTGGTGCAACAAGAGGACTAAACTTTTAGACTCTCCACCTGTCCTCCACACTCAGCCCATGGTAGAAATATTATTTTAGTTTCCTTCTGAGTTATCATTGAAGCTATAAGTACCTTTAAATAACATGTATATATGTGTGTGTGCATGTGTGTGTGTGTGTGTGTGTGTGTGTGTGTGTGTGTGTGTGTGTGTGTGTATTTCATCTAGTACAACAGAATCTTATAACTTCCATCTTTTTTTTTTCTGAGTTGGAGTCTCACTCTGTCACCCAGACTGGAGTGCAGTGGCTGCTCCCGGCCACCGCAGCCTCGACCTGCTGGGCTCCGGCGATCCTTCCGCCTCAGCCTTCCGAGTAGCTGGAACTACAGGTGCGCGCTACCACGCCCGGCTCATTTTTGATTTATTGTAGAGATAAGGTCTCGCCAAGTTGCCCAGGTGGGTCTCGAACCCACGGGCTCAGGCAATCCACTCACCTCAGCCTTCCAAAGGCGCAGGATTACAGGCTGAGCCACTGAGCCCAGCTATAACTTCCATTTTATAAGGAGGATATTGGTACTAGGAATTTGCCTTCATTTGTTAGTATTCTATGGGTATAAAACATCCTTTTTTAATTTTGGAGTTTCCATTTTCCTCTCTTTTTTTCTTTTCTTTTTTTACATTCTTCATTTTTATCACATCCTTAACATCTTCCAGACTTTCAGTCATCTCATCTGAGTACCCACTGATGGAGGTTGTCCTTTTCCTGTTCCCATCCTAGTCCCATCTTCCTAGGCCTGGGGTGGAGCCACCACCTCCAGAGCTTCCTTCTTCCTTAGGTCTGCTCCAGTGTATCCTGATCACTGGACACAATGTTCTGGTGTTCTTTCTTTCTCAACTCTTTTTCTCTCTTTGCTTTTGTTAGAGAACATCTTCAATTAACTTTGCAACAAAGAGTGCCTGTGAAATAAATGTTCTGATTTCTTACATGTTCTAAAAATGTCTTTAATCTGCCCTTACATTTGACTAGCCTAGTTAAGAATTTCAGGCAATCCTCCTACCTAAGCCTCCTGAGTAGCTAGGACTATAGGCATGTACCAACATGCCTGGCTAATTTTTTGATTTGTGTGTGTGTGTGTGTGTGTGTGTGTGTGTGTGTGTTAGATACTAGGTCTTTCTATGTTGTCTAGGTTAGTGTCAACTTCTGTGCTCAAGCAGTCCTCCCATCTCTGTCTCCCAAAGTGCTGCAATTATAATTCACTGCAGCCTCCAACTCTCGGGCTCAAACAATCCTTTGGTCTTGGTCTCCAAAAGCACTGAGATTAAAGTTGTGAGCCACCATGCCTGTGTCTTTTTATTTCTTGGTGTTCTGAAATTTCACAATGATGGTCCTAGTTATGGGTTTTAAAAATTCATCTTGCTAGTAAGCCTTCCAACTGAAAGAACAGAATCTCCTTTAAGCTCTCAGCATTTTATAATATTCTTTGATAAGTTTATTCCTCCATGTTTTAAGTTCTCTTTTTAGAACACAAATATTATCTGAATATTGGAACTCTGGGATCAATCTTCCAAAAGAACTTACTTTTTATTCTATCTTTCTATTTTTTATTTTTGAGTCAGAGTCTCACTCTGTCGCTGGAGAGCAGTGACACGCTCATGGCCACCCCAGTGTTGACCTGCTGGGCTCAGGCGATCCTTCCGCCCAGTCTTCCAAGTAGCTGGAACCACAGGCACGTGCTACCACACCTGGTTAATTTTTTGATATATTGTAGAGACAAGGTCTCACTAAGTTGTCCAGGCTGGTCTTGGACCCCTGGGCTCAGGCAATCCTCTTGCCGTGGCCTCCCAAAGTGCTGGGATTGCAGACTTGAACCACCATGCCCGGCCATCCTATATTTTTAAAACTTTTGTGCTTGAGAGGCTATTTCCTAAAGTCTCTCTTCCAATTTTATCATTTTGACAGTTATATATTTTAAGAGCATTTCCAGCTGTCTTTCCTTATTTCCCTGATTTTCCCTGACTTAATAGATTATATCACTTTCTGTGGATGCAATATTTTATACTTCTCTGAAGATCCTGACTAGAATTAAAAAAAAATAATGCCTCAATATCTGAAAATAGTACTACAGGACTGTGGATTCTGATCTTTCCTTGAATAGAGAAAGATGAGAGTCTAGGGAGAGAAAGAAACTTGAAATATTTCAAGTCCCTGCCCCCATGAATTCCCTGTAACGACTGACCTGTTTACTATCTGTGTGTTTTTGCCTTTTCCAGAACGTCCTGTAAGTGGAGTCATACCACCTCTTCACACTGTGCTCTCACTCAACAGTGTGCATGTGTGCTCCATCCATGTACATGGGCCGATAGTTCATTTCTTTCTATTGATGAATTGTGTCAGTTGTACACTACAGCTCAGTTTTGTTATGCATCCGGGTATTGAAGGACATCCTGATTGCCTTAAATTTTGGCAATTATGAACAGTGCTTCCATACATAACAGTGTCCTGGTTTTCATTTGGAAATAATTTTTAAGGCATTTATGTAAATACCTTAAAAGTATGATTGTTGGATCAAATGCTGAGACTTATTTAGTTTTGGAAAAAACTGTCAAATTTTCTTCCAAAGTGTCTGCACCCTTATGCCTTCTACCAGAAATGAATGGGAGTTCCTGTTGCTTTTTTTTATTTTTTATTTTTTATTGGAGTCTCACTCTGTTGTCCAGGCTGGAGTGTAGTGGCATGCTCACAGCCACCGCAGCCTTGACCTGCTGGTCTCAGGTGATCCTTCCACCTCAACCTTCCAAGTAGCTGGAACTACAGGCATGCACCACCACACCCTGCTCATTTTTTGATTTATTGTAGAGATGAGGTTGCCAAGTTGCCCAGACCGGTCTTGAACCCGTGGGCTCAGGCAATCCTCTCACCTCAGCCTCCCAAAGTACTGGGATGATAGGTGTGAGCCACTACACCCAGCCTGAGTTCCTGTTTCAATTACCTTTTTTTGTTTTTAGTGTTTTTCTCTTTTAAAAGGTGGGCAGTGCTATCTCATTGTTGTTTTAATTGACTTTTCTCTCATGACAAGTGTTATTGAGTATCATTTTACAAGCTTGTTTGGCATGTGTATATCTTCTTTGGTGAGGTGTTTATTGAGATCTTTACACATTTTCAATTAGGTTGTTAGTCTAATTCCTGTGGCATTTTAAAAACACTTTGCATACAAGTCCTTTTTCAAATGTTTTGTCCTAAATATCTTCTCTGAATCTGTGGCTTGTTTTTTGTTCTTTTGACAGGATCTTTCACAGAGTGGACATGTTAAATTTTAGTAAAGTCCACGTTGTCATTTTATTTTCTTTCATGGACTGGCTTTTGGTACTGTATCTAAAAACTTATCACCAAACCAGAGGCCCTGTAGATATTCTTTTGTGTTTTCTCCTATAGCTCTTAATAGATTATGTCACTTTCTGTGGATGCAATATTTTATACTTATTTTGTGTTTTCTTCTATAGCTCTTAATAGATTATATCACTTTGTACTTGAAAATTTCAGTCTGTGGACTATTCTGAGTGAATTTTTGGATAATCTAGGAAGTTTGTGTCTATGTTCATTGTTTCCAGTATTGTTCCTGATTGTTCCATCACCACTTGTGGAGCAGACCATTCTTTTTACATTGAATTGCCTTCATCTCTTTGTCAAAATCAGTGGACTACATTTACATGGGTCTATTTTTGGGCTCTATTATTTTGGACTCTTCATTACTGTAGCTTCATAACAAGAGTTTATATCTGGATGTGTAAGTGCATTAACTTTGTTCTTCTTAGTCTTATGCCATCTATTCTAGTTTTAGAAACTGTTTATTGATATCTTTTCTTGGAATTATTGGTATTCTGCTGAATCTAGAGATCAAGTTAGAAAGAATTATCATCTTTACAATAATGAGTACTGCATACCATTACTGAACAAGAACTCTCACTGTCTTTGTATATCTTTTGCTATCTGTTGACTGTGTTTCACAGTTTTCTGAATGCATATTTTATGTATTTTATTAGATTTATACTTAAAAACTTAAATTTTGGAATGCTATTGTAAATTTTTTTCTTCTCATGTTAAATTCCAATTCTTCCTGTACATTTTGGCTGATTCAAAGGAAATCAATGGATGTTTGTCTGTTGGCTATCCACTTAGTTTCTGGCTATCTCCAACCATTCTGATCAAGGCCACAAAATAAATTTTAAATAAATTCTGGTTTTGCTATGCATAATATATTTAAATTTAAATAATCCGCAAGTGTTAATACACCTATTTCTCCATTTTCTTTTTTTTTTTTTTAACGTAAAACAAAATTTGGAGTTTAATTAAAAATCAGAACAGGGATACATAAACAAACAAACAAAAATACTTTTCTGCTTATCAATTTTTGAGACTCAAAGCATCCCCAAAACATTGGAGATCCAGCTTATTCCTGAGAGACATCAACCATCACAAAAGGTTTCACTCTTTGAACTATTCACATTTTGTTGCAGAAAACAGAACAAAGTTCCACAGACATCCTTCCTCTCTTCTTCCTAAAATGTATCCACAAACAGGGTCTTTTCATAGTTCAGAAGAAAAACAAATAGCTTTCTTTCTTGGCCAAATGGCCTGTGACTCTCACCCTGGGATCTGATCTCTTAATAAGAGGTTTCAGGGCACCATATTCTACCAGTAATTCCCGGGACACCAGTGGTTACATTACTTGTCTTTTTATGAGGAGATGGATGCTTTAGTCTTTCTAAGAGGGGAGTCACTCTCCAGGGATTGCCATGTCAGTCATATTTTTCCATTTTCAATATTGGGATAGTGGGCTCTGTTTCAGTTTTAGTTTCCAAAATTATGGTGTGGAATACTCAGAACACTGACGGCTAGAGGAGCTGGGTCACTGCTAAACAGGAAGTGCCCAGTGGCCGGTGCTGCTACCACAGCCATCAGGGAGTGTGCAAACCTGCCTTCTCTGAGCCTCGGTGTCCTTAGTGGACCAGAGCTTCTCCCACGACTGACCCGGACACTTGAGAGCCATGCATGGGGAAGATCGGAAATTATTTTCAGGACTAACCTACACATGAGGGCTGTGTATGGGGGGGGGCTGGAAATTCTCTTCAGGACCCACCCAGACACCTGAGAATGGTGCACATAGGGAGGAAATTTTCCTCAGAACTGACTGAGACAGGTGAGAGTGGTGCCCCCAGGGAGGACCAGAAATTCTCCTTAAGACTGACCCTGCCATGGGAGGATGCTGCCCACAGGGAGGACTAGAAATTCTTAGGACCCACCGGGTCATGTGAGGGCAATACCCACAGGAGGGTCTGGAATTCTGAGGACTGACCAGGAAGACTCCGCTGCAGTTCATGACACTCAGCACGTGAGGAAAAGGGGAGAAAGAAGCCTCGCATGCTGAGGACGGAGAGCTGCCATGCCCTTCACTTTCTTATGTATGTTCTTGGCAGGACTTATTTTACAAACATTCCCTCATTAAGGCCTTTATCACTCATTCCTCATAGCATTCCTCAGTGTACTTTTGCACATTTGGATTTGTTTCTGGGGGAAAACAGAGAGACCTCGAGACAGCCCCCATGGAAGGTGGAGACGGGCAATGCAGAGCTGCCCAGGGTCACTCCTGGGCTCAAAGGAGGAGGCCAGTGTGCACCCAGTACTTGCTTTTATTAATGTTTAAAGGTTGATTTTTCTGACTGTGTTAAAGTAGTTTGAACGATATTGAAAATGGAAAAATTGGCATATTTACATTTGTGGATTATTTAAATTTAAATATATTATTTATAGCATAGCCAGAATTTACTTAAAATTTATTTTGTGACTTTAAAGGAAGTAAACTCATCAACAGCACTTTTTGCTTTGCCAAGGAAGTCACAGTTTAATTGGCAGTATATTTGCAATGGCACATAAAATATCTACTTGATAAACATCGACATCCTACATTAGATGGGATATATTAACTATATCAAGATTTGATATTATAGCATAATATGAATTGAAAAAAGTCAGCCCTCTTTGTATGTATGTGGCCTGGACCATTTTAGATAAAATCAGAATCTGTTAAAGGTTAGTTAACACACAGCTGAGACCATTTCCAACACAACACTGATAAGCATCTTCCTAAGCTTTTTTCTATGCTAATTGATCTATTTATATTTCCCTCATTTTAGAGTTTGTTTTGTTAATGTAAATTTTTTATTTTATTTTATTTTTTGAGTTGGAATCTCACTCTGTCGCCCAGGCTGGAGTGCAGTGGCATGCTCACAGCCACTGCAGCCTCAACCTGCTGGGCTCAGGCGATCCTTCTACCTCAGCCTTCCAAGTAGCTGGAATTACAGATGCAGGCCACCACGCCCGGCTAATTTTTTGATTTACTGTAGAGATGAGGTCTCGCCAAGTTGCCCAGGCTGGTCTTGAACCCGTGGGCTCAGGCAATTCACTCACCTCTGCTCCCCAAAGCGCTGGGATTACAGGCTGAGCCACCGAGCCCGGCCCTAATGTGAATTTTTAAAAGTAAATTACACATTTCCTCTAGGTCTCCAGATTGCTACAGTAGATTTTTCTCATTCGACTTTTAATTTCTCCTTTTTTTCTAGTTTTCTACAAAATTCTTCTGCCTATGTATTTCTGCTATTTTTTCACCGACAATATTTTTTAAAATGCTTCTTAGCTTATTTTTGAGAGAATTGTCATGCTTTTCAATTTCTCATGACCCAATGACAATCTTAAATTATTTAAAAATGGTTTCTGCCTAATAAGATGTCTTTGGCAAGATCCAATTGTCAGTGGTATTGTTAAAAAATATCATATAAGCCGGGCTTGGTGGCTCAGCCTGTAATCCCGCGCCTTTGGGAGGCTGAGGTGAGTGGATTGCCTGACCC